>NC_083776.1:8206242-8306242 GCF_963514075.1 Conger conger | reverse complement strand
TTTATTTGTTTGTTTAATATTTGTTAATTTATTCATATGTGTTCATTATTGTGTGTTCATTTGGAAAGGGGCTTGAGAGGCTGTATCAATATTCCTCAGCAAATAAATATTAGTGTTTATTTATGTAAGATATGATCCAGAATGCCAATTATGAAGTTTGGTTTGTTCAACGAAATATTATAACTCAGGCGCTGTCATAGCATTTTGATAATAAAAGAATGTCGTTATTTTGAGCTCTGATCTACTGTGAACTATAGTACAATTTCTGTTGAAAATGTGTAAAAGCAGGTGTGGAAATAGAGGCACTAATGAAATGTGATGAGGTGTTAGTGAATGTGAAATGTGAATCCTTTGCTATAGTTTTACACTAAAGATGGAGGATCTTGTGTGAAAGCAATTTTCTCATTATTTTAATTTACTAAATTCACTATTTTTTTTGGATTGAAAAAAGAATCCAAAGGTGATTAAAGGTGACTGTAACCGTGTCTCTTGTAATGAGTAAACCCCATGAATGGCTGCAACAATTTGAAGAAATGCATAAGATCAAACAATACCAACTTTTTTTTGAGATCAGTATAATATGTCCTTCCTTTGGCTTACAGTGTCAGCCAGCCCTAATCTGCGCTGATCTCACTGCCTTCTCATCCTTCAGTCCTCCGTACGTCTGCAGTATGGATTTCTCCGCCTGCAGACCTCACTCGTCCACATTAAGCAGTTTTGTCAGGGATAACGTAATGACCCCAGTCATTCACACAGGATTTGGAACGAGATAAAATGGGAGGATGTAATCCCGGTCCGTCCCTATCTCCATCTCTGCTTGTGCGCCGAAATGCAGCCTCAAACGCAGCCTCAGAAACACAGCGCCGCTCCAGAGCCTGTTTGATATTCTCACCTCAGGAGGGTCGGCCAATCAGGGAGCTGCTAGGGCTGCAGCGGTGGGGAGCAGGCTGGTGACCCCTCGGCCCTCTGGGCCGATCCAGTGCGCCTCTCCCGCCGGGAGGAGAAGCCATCCCATAATCCCCCACGCGACTCTGCCCGGGCCTCGCCTTCAAAGAGGATTTGAGCTATCTGGAGAAATGCTTAGAAGTGCTTTTGTAGACAAACGGCCTTCCCAAACCCCCTTACCCCGGGGGCCCGGGAGCGGAGGAGGGCACGGAGCAGGCCAGCCCCGATGAAAACCTGCCTTCTCCCGGTCACTGACAGGCCTTCTGCTGCCGCCAGGGTCCTCAGCATCGTTTTTCAGCCCTTTGAGTTACAGAGATGCAGAGATTTCACTAAATAATAAGGGACCCAGGCCATCATTCATGACATGTCCATACTTTTGTTTAAAATGGGACTACAGACTCAAATGTCATGACAATTCTGATGTATGTTCCTGTAAAGCATTGACAACTGGTGAAGTGAAAAGCGTTCTACAAGTAACATTAATTATTATTATTATTATTATTATTATTATTATTATTATTATTATTCTTTGGCTTATTATTTCACAAACCCTCTGTGTGGAAAAGGTGGGGGGTTAAAATTCTCCACTACCCGTGTGACACAGGAAGTTAGTTTTTATTTTGAGCCTCTAGTTTAGACGTGCTGGGAGCTTACAAAACATTGTGTGGGGTTCTTTTTTATGAGAAAAGCTTTGCGATAACTAAGCGCTGAACTGCGGGCAGCAGAGCATGGAGGTTGAGAGCCAGGAGAGTGTGGAATAATTGACTGCAGGACTCAGATCTGCGGTCTGCTGGCAGCTTGATGTATCGTCCTAATCTGATTCCTCCGCCAAGGCCTGCCCTCGCACTGGGGCCGCAGGGGGGATTTGGGCAACAAGTGCAACCATTTGCCTGGGGATAAGTGTGCAGGGAGCGTGTGGAAGTCCAGAAGGTGGCAGCTCTAAGCCCATAGCATTGCATGAGGGGCCTGCAGGGGGCAAGATTGTGGCAGGGGATAAGATGTGAGAGAGTGAGAGAGTGCACGCTCTGTGCATGTGTGTCTGTGTGTGGCTGTGTGTGGCTGTATGTGTCTGTATGAGTGACCACACGCTGTGTGTGTGTGAGTTTGTGTGTGTGTGTGTGTGTGTGTGTGTGTGTGTTTGTGAGTCGACTCATTCTACATAGTGGTAGCTGGTACTCAAACTTTGCTAAATACTCTTCTTCCCCACTACAGGTACTGACTCTGTGTCCTGCACTACACACAGGCGTTTGTGTGTGTATGTGTTGCAGGTGATCCTGTCCATAGAGGAGGGCTACCGCCTGCCGTGTGTGTGTGTGTGTGTGTATGTGTGTGTGTGTGTGTGTGTGTGTTTGTGTGTGTGTGTGTGCATGCACCCTGCACTACCCACAGGCTGAGGTGTTTGTGTTTGTGTGTGTGTGTGTGTGTGTGTGTGTGCCCTGCACTACACACAGGCTGAGGTGTTTGTGTGTGTGTGTGTGTGTGTGTGTGTGCCCTGCACTACACACAGGCTGAGGTGTTTGTGTGTGTGTGTGTGTGCCCTGCACTACACACAGGCTGAGGTGTGTGTGTGTATGTGTTGCAGGTGATCCTGTCCATAGAGGAGGGCTACCGCCTGCCGGCGCCCATGGGCTGCCCCGTGGCCCTGCACCAGCTCATGCTGCACTGCTGGCAGAAGGAGCGGGGCCACCGGCCCAAGTTCACCGACATCGTCAGCTTCCTGGACAAGCTCATCCGCAACCCCAGCAGCCTGCTCACGCTGGTGGAGGACATCCAGGGGTAGGCCCGGCCCGCCTCTCTCTAAACCCCCACAGGAGAACACCCCACCTCTCTCTAAACCCCCACATGAGAACAGTCCACCTCTCTCTAAACCGCCAGAGAACACCCCACCTCTCTCTAAACCCCCACAGGAGAACAGCCCACCTCTCTCTAAACCCCCACAGGAGAACAGCCCACCTCCCTGCAGCTGTATCATAGCAACATGCGAATGTTTCATGGCGACAGGCTGCTCGGCCCATCAGAGCTCCTCAGATCGGTTTGCTTGTCTGCTTGTTTTGCTTTAATTTCACGCGGTTTCCAGCGGAGCGTGAAGCACTGACTACAACATCCCAAGGGCCTTGGAGTCTGCTGTACTCATTTATCTATTTCTGCAGTTTATTTAACAGGGACAGTGCACATAGAGCTCATATTCATTAGGCATCCATGTCAGGTCAGAGGAATTGTATCATCAGGGAAATACAATGCAACAATACATAGCATTATTAAAATCATTAAGAAATCCCCATAGAAAAGCAGTGAAATATAAAACTACAATGAGAAATATATTGGGTCACTGCCACAAGTGCATTGTTAGGATTACAAACATTTTGCAGTTCCTTGCTCAACAAACTAAGCCCTGGACAACCCCTTCTGAAGGTTATTCAGATGTTAAGGCTCTCTAATTAGGCCTTCAGAGAGATGTTAATTAAGTAAATAAATCCAAATAAAAATACTTAATTATACATACAGCAAGTGAATACTTTCAAAAGGTTCTGTGAACTGGCTTGTGGGTTGTGGCCCTGGACCAGGCCTATGGACATCTGTTCCCAAGATCCTCTTTGAAGAACACACAGACTTCCCGGCCATTGAACGCTGTTCGCCGAGTGAACTTGTGGTGTTTTAGGTGTCCATCATTTCTACATGTCGATACAGTTCTACAGTATCTATAAAACAATAATACGATCGGGGATTGTGGGAAATGCAATGCCAAGGCATGAACGTTGCAGTACAATAGCTTTGGCAGAAAGGAAATTCAGAAACATTACATAAATCAATAAAGAAGAACTGAGTGTTTTGTATCAGTTAACTATAAGTGTGAGCAGCATGTATAAAAATGCGTTTATCTCGTTTACTCTGGAGAATGGAGCTGTCTGGCTAGCGAACGTAATGGGAAGAAGAAATGACCCAATAGTGACCCAGCCACTGTGTCCGAACAGATTACCCGAATCCCCTGGAGAGGTCCCCGAGTACCCTCTCTTCATCTCCATCGGTGATTGGCTGGACTCCATTAAGATGAGCCAATACAAGAACAACTTCATGGCCGCCGGCTTCACCACGCTGGACTCGATTTCCACCATGAACATTGAGTGAGTGGGATCAGTTCGCAAACCACAACATTGGTAACGCTCACCCTATTCCAATACGAGCATACGGGTGTGAATGCTTTACGTACTTTTTGAGCCGTGTTTGTGTGCTCCGTGTGTGTTCTTCCAGAGATATCCGGCGGATCGGGATAACGCTGATCGGGCACCAGAGACGGATAGTGAGCAGCATACAGACACTACGGCTGCAGTTGCTCCACGTGCAGGAGAAGGGGTTTCATGTATGAGGCAGACGGCTGGACCAACAGACAGACAGACAGACAGCACTAGCCTGTGCCTCAGACATCTACCCAACAAGCAGACTCCCTTTCCTAGCTGCAAGGCCTCACCTTAACTTCCAGCTACAAACTGGCATTCTTTCACTTCCAACCAATAAACTCAATAATCAACTTTTTTTTTTTCTTCCTTTTTTTTTTTTTTTTTTTAAAGCAACTGCTTCTGCCGGAAATGGAGATTGGACTTCTACTGACTGTGCTTCCCAAACGGACTCTGAGAGCCGAGTTGCAGCAGCAGCCTATATTTCGATATGCAGCAACAGTATCAGTGTTTAGAGATGTATGGTAGATTTGGGGACATGAGCTACGATTATTTCTCCATGTTTTGTGACCATGTAGCTGCTATCGGATGTGCGATCAAAGGATTGCGCTTAATATATTAATTATTTCATGGTTTGATAAGTAAATGTCATTAAGTATTCTCGTTAATTTATTGACCTTTCTTCCAGGATATCTGGTTTGCTAATACTTGAAAATTACGAAGAGCCAATTTTGAAGTACAAATTGCTGAATGTTATCAACTTTTAAGTGTATAATCCATTTACCAATTATTATCTTAACCTGATATTTATATACATATGTGAAGTCCTGTATGTGAAAAGCCCTAGTAAATTTGGAGTTTATTTCCTTATTCAATTACAGCATTCTTTAAGTCAGCAATATATGCAGTTATATGAGAAAGGGAAATGACACGCTCCAGAGCAGAGTACATGTTCTTTTTTAACGACAGACTTTAAATGTACAACTAAATCCACCTCAGGCAATTGAGTTTGAAGACATCTGTGCAGTGCAAAAATGCAGCTGTGAAGGTCTGCTTCGTCCTGGTAGATGTTGGATAACATAAATATCTGTGACACTGGATGTTTATAGGATCCCTGGAATTGGGGTCCAGTGTGTGCTGTGGGCCTGGGAGTGTTCATATAGCGTCCTGCCTGCCCGGAAAGCATAAGAGGTGTGGTGCTGTTTGGGGTGTTAGCCGCCACCAGTTTCCACAGATACAGTAATGAATTGGTAATGAAGCTTCTACATTAGCCGGACCATCCTGGCGCAGACTAATGTAAAGGGATGGGTTTCAGTACGCAGGTCACAACTGCGAAAACCATTAAAGAGAATTATTGAGTGAAAGCGCACCTCCGCGGGAGAGAAAGACAGCTGGCTAGAAACCTGCTTTCTGTCCAATTTAACACAGGCACATACATACACACACACAGACACAGAAGCAGCACAGTTTTTCCCCTGCACCCCTTACAGAGAGATGACACGTTTTCAGGACAGTGAGAACACTTAGACAGGGCTGCAGGTCAGGCGCTCACATAGAGAACAGCCTGGCTCTCTCTCTCTCTCTCTCTCTCTCTCTCTCTCAGAGACACATTGCAGACCCCAGAGGAGCCAGGCTCTCTCTCTCTCTCTCTCTCTCTCTCTCTCTCTCACTCTCTCTCTCACTCACTCTCAGTCAGACACACTGCAGACCCCAGAGGAGCCTGGCTCTCTCTCACAGACACACTGGAGAACCCAGAGGAGCCAGGCTCTCTCTCTCAGACACACTGGAGAACCCAGAGGAGCCTGGCCCCCCCTCACAGACACACTGCAGACCCCAGATGAGCCTGGTTCTCTCACACAGACACAGATACACTGGAGAACCCAGAGGAGCCTGGCTCTCTCACAGACACACTACAGACCACAGATGAGCCTGGCTCTCTCTCAGAGACACAGACACACTGGAGAACCCAGAGGAGCCTGGCTCTCTCACAGACACACTGCAGACCCCAGATGAGCTTGGCTCTCTCTCACAGACATAGACACACTGGAGAACCCAGAGGAGCCTGGCTCTCTCTCACAGACACACTGCAGACCCCAGATGAGCCTGACTCTCTCTCACAGACACAGACACACTGGATAACCCAGAGGAGCCTGGCTGTCTCTCACAGACACACTGCAGACCCCAGAGGAGCCTGGCTCTCTCTCACAGACACACTGGAGACCCCAGGTGGAGAGGTTGAGTAGCACACCTTACTGCTGAGCAATGGGAGGCAATTTTTGTACAAAGTACAAGTACTTATAATTCTTGTATTTTATTTTTCTATGATTTCCAAAGAGGCATTGTCGGGTCTTACAGACTATATTCGCCCGTTTATGAGGATATTTATTAGCAAATAAAAGTTAACAGTTCTGGTGGATTGTGTCTGCTTTTCTCAGTGTTTGTTCATTGTTTTATTTATACTTCTGCAACGAGAGACAAAACAACAGGGGTCAACTGCTGTGTGCTTACCTGGAGCTTAAACCTCAGGTTTAAACCCCTAGAGCACTGAACTGAATTACAAGTGGAACAGCTAATCCTTATTCACACATTTGGATATCGGTTACAGTTGATGTTGTCGCAGCTGAAATTGACCCCAGGTGTCTCAGTTTACCACCTTATACTCCTGCTTTAGCGAATGACTGACCTCGGTCGTTAACCCACTTTTTTCTTACCCGGTTTAATACTTTAGTCAATATGGAAAGGATGAATAGTTTTCAGGAGGCATACCTTATTGAAGCATAGTAATATTTTCCACCAAGATTTTATTTTTTTCTTTGAAGATGTACTGAATACAGTATATGAAGAAGCAAGAGCTGAATTGAATTGTATAGTATGGGGAAAAACAGGATGGAGAGAGCAGCTAAAGGTAAGCTTTGACAGATTGAATAAGTTTTTTCTTCTGCCACTGTGGCAATGCTCTGCAAAAGTGTAATTCAAGTGAAAGTAGACTTGTAGTGGTTCAGCCTCCATCCACACACAGTATGTGTATAAAGTTTGCAAGTTAGCAAAAATAACACTGTAAACAATGATGATTGCATGCAGGTCCAGCAGTCAGGAAAAAAAACACTTCTAGGACACATCAGGAGTAAACATTAAACAAGAATTTCTGGCTGTGGTATGTTACACACACATTATCCTTGGACTCCATGTAATCTACCAGGTAAATTGTGCTAAGAAAGTCTCAGTTGACCAGTAAGTAAAGGATGCATGTCAGGTATTATTAGGGGTCCAAGCGCAAAGTGCTGGAACCCAACTGTGATTTTCCCATTTTAATAATTATTATTTTTCTGCCCTAAAAGTGTTTGCACAAAAACAGTATATCACACAGCAATAAAACTGCAACTTAGGTTCCCATGGTCACCCACTACTCAGGTTAGAAAGATTACTGCGTTCGGCCAGATGGTGGCACCACAACGCACTTTGGTCTATAACTCTTGAACCATTGGGCTAGAGTCAAAATTATTTTTTCCCCAGATTACCTGACTCCAGACGAACCAAATAGATGCACCTGGGGAAATTTTCCACCATTTTTGATTTTGTGAAAACCATCTCTTCAGCCAAATGCTGCTTGGGACCCATTAATTACCCCTTGTGGATATATTTATTAATTATTATTATTATTATTGTTGTTGTTGTTGTTGTCGGAGTTATACCACTATGCCATGGCATCTGTAATTCAGATTTGGTTTGGCTTTCTGTGATGTAGTGGCTACATTAGTGCCTAGGGATCAGGTCCTGGAGGGCCAATAACTGCTGGTTTTCCACCCTCCCTCTACCTGGGAGTCAGAAGATGGTCTGGTCCAGGGGTCAGCAACCCTGGTCCTGGAGAGCCGCAGGGTGTGCTGGTTTTTATTTTCGCCTTAATACCAGCAACCGATTCAGACCCAAGAAACCAGGTGAGGCGAGTTAACTGTGTGATCGATTGCATTAATTGATCAATTAAGTGCAGAGTAACAACGAAAGCCAGCGTACCCTGCGGCTCTCCAGGACCAGGGTTGCCGACCCCTGGTCTGGTCAACGAGTAGCAAAAGTTACCCAAAAAAACAGGAAAACAAACAGGGCTGGATTTGGATTTGAGAACCAGAGTTGATGGTCCCTGGCATTGTGGGAGAGGGGTTATTTTGATTCAAAATGTTGTGCTGGGACAATGGTGCATCGCAACTTGGAGAATGTCAGACTTTTTCAGATTACAGATGTTTAGATAATGACATTTTGAATCTTATATTCTTAGCTTTTTAATTAAGCCTAGGCAAACTATAAGTATGTGTAATATTATAACTACACATCATTGAACTGGAGAAATGCAAACCCGAGGAAACACGTCTATTTCCAGTGGTGGCAAACTCCCTATAATATCCTAACTTTGAATGCTTTACTGTAGCTACTGTACTCAAGTCTTGTTCCCATGCTCTTCAATACTCGCCTCCAACCATGTCTAGCCATTATTCTCCAGAGGGTGGCGCTGTTCAGCCTATGGCGAGTGCTAAAAATAAGAAAATATGCGTCTCTTAGCAACACAGACTAACTATTTCACATTGCTTGAGACTCCTACTTGCTTTTCTACGTGCCCAAGCGGGGTGAAATTACCAAAGACCAAAATAATACAATATGCGCTTTGAAGACCGTTTATCAGATTGTCTGACATATTCACGGACCTAGTCTAAGCGGCGACTTGTTTGTTGGGGATATAGATTATATTGGAATCAAGACGGAGAGGTCCCATTTTTCTACCGTTTGAAGAGGCCTTGGCTATCTTGGTAAATTACTTGGATAAGTGTTTCTTGAAAAATCGTGGATTGTTGAGACTGAGCCGGGTAAGTTGGCTAACATATTAGTTCAGCTAAGGACGCATACATTAAATGCAGATATTGAAAAAGTGGCTAGCTAAGGTTACCTAGCCTAACGTTAATGCGGATTAGAGGCTAGCTAAGGTTGCGACTCACTTATTCTAGCTAGCTGATTATTCAACAACATCGCTTTATTAGCGAAGTTATACATATGGAGTCATTATAGAATTAGCGAGCTATGTGTTATACTAGGTAATTTAGCTAGCTGAGCTGGCTAACATAGCTAGTAGCTAACAATCAATAATGAATATCGCTAACTGTCATTTAGGAACGCACTGGAGTCGCATCACTATTTTGCAAACTAGCTAGCTAATGTACGTTCACTCTTGCTCATTTTAGAGAATAAAGATGTAACGTTATTGGGCATGCCAAACACTAGCTATTTACTAATATGGATGCTAACATTTGGACGGTGACAGGAAAACAAACTGCACGATTTATGTAACTGTTATGAAAACACATGTTCGATAAATGGCGAATTGCCTTGGTTGTCCCGTTTCTCACTTGGTTAGCTAAGGTGAATGAGTGTATCTCCGCCTCCGGTCAGTTCCCGGCACGGGTTTTCCTCAGGACGAATCATCATGGAGTTAAAAACATTTACGTTAACTAATACACCTTAATCGGATTATGCTAAATTGACAAACTGGAAAACAGCCTATCTGGTCGCTTCCTTTACGGTTCGATGTTTTAGTTACCTAGCAACAAAGCCTTTTAACTTGAACATGCTGCTGTTAATACCCGTTTTCTCAATTTGATGTTAAGTGGTCGTAAAGGGATAGAGACGGTTAGCCATTTTGGTTTGCAATGTGCACACACTATCCAGTGTCCACTGTGTGCTGCTTTGAACAGGACCAGCCCAGAGAAAGGCGATGGGGCTGTTGGACAAGTTAGCAGGATGGCTGGGGCTGAAGAAGAAGGAGGTGAACGTGCTGTGTCTGGGTCTGGACAACAGCGGGAAAACCACAATAATCAATAAACTCAAACCATCCAACGTAAGTCGCAGGTCTTTCTCACAAGTCTGGGTATAAAATCGCTTGTCTTCCAACACCCTTAAAATCTGCAATTGGTCAATTATTTTGCGTCTGACACAACCTCTTGAGTATCACGATACACTGCTTATTAAGTGTGTCTGTGACTTAGTTTCGTCATAAATTATAGAAAATGTTGGCCAAAGGGGTGAAACGTCATCAGCTCCAGGGTGGGTATTGTAAGCGTCCCTCCAGATGGAAAGCTTTAGGAACCCCTGAACCTAAAATCAGCAAGGCCGTGGCGTAAAGCTGAATCTGTGTGAACTCTGTTGCTCATCATCTTCATTGTCGGATAAAAATGAACACATCGCCATTTAAATCAGTAGGGTCTGCAGTATTTACAGATAACTGTAGGTCAAGTTCAACAGCTTTTTCTTTTGGATTATTCCCACTAATTAAATGCATCCCTAGTTTGCAGTTTTGTGCATCACTGTATTGTGATGTTGGAGATTGGTTATTGCAGAACATTATCTTCAGTCAACATAGAGTTTGCACACAATGGATAACACCTTTTTCCATATTCGTATTTTCATTCATGAACATCCACCACAAGAATGTGCTTCAGATGGTCGATGTTGCAGCCAGATTAAGGCGTAACATTATCCAATTCCAGGCTGATTTACATTAAATTCCTATTCCCATTATGTTCATTTTCAATCTGTATGGAAATCAGACACAATAATGAAAAGAAACAAAAAAACCTTCTGTGTGTACACCTTCATGCATAATATAAGAAAATGAAGTGTGTGGGGGATTCTGAAACTGTTCAGGCTGCAAGGTTAATACTGTTCCAGTAGGTTATTGTAGGTTTCAGTTGGCAATCAGTACAGTGGGAGTGTTTCTTTTTTTCATATTAAAGCTATTCAGTAAATAAATGGGCATTATAAATATCAGTCACAATACATACTAAATGTATATAAATTGTGTTTATTTCACTTGCAGGCGCAGACACAAGATATTGTCCCAACAATCGGCTTCAGCATAGAGAAGTTCAAGACATCGAGGTACTGCTTTTATATAGATATAATATATATATATAAAAACGCCTCACAGCAAGGAGGTCCTGGGTTCGAATCCCCGTCGGCTGGGGCCTCTCTGTGCGGAGTTTGCATGTTCTCCCCGTGTCTGCGTGGGTTTCCTCCGGGTACTCCGGTTTCCTCCCACAGTCCAAAGACATGCACGTTAGGCTGATTGGAGAGTCTAAATTCCCCGTAGGTATGAGTGTGTGAGTGAATGGTGTGTGTGCCCTGAGATAGACTGGCGACCTGTCCAGGGTGTATTCCTGCCTTTCGCCCAATGTATGCTGGGATAGGCTCCAGCCCCCCTGCGACCCTGTTCAGGATAAGCGGGTTCAGATAATGGATGGATGGATGGATATATATAAAAATCCAAGTTATCTAGATGCTTGTGGAATTGTTAACATTGTTTTTTTTTTTCTGTGCAGTGAGACTTTTGAAGCGATGTACATTTGCAGTGCTGTGTTCTGTGCTCCCTGTTTTCTGCAGTTTGTGCTTCACGGTCTTTGACATGTCGGGCCAGGGCAGGTACCGGAACCTGTGGGAGCATTACTACAGGTAGGTTTGCTGTACCTCCAGGTGAAGTGAATGTTTGCCTTGTTGACCTGCAGCCGGAGTCCCTTCTTCAGTTTCTAAAACTAGACCCAGTAACAAAGAGAGCCAAAGGCTCTTTCGTTTTATTAAACTTAACAATTTGTCTTGAAAACATAAAGGGTTTAGGGAAATTTAGTATTTATCTTAAAATGTCATAGCCTGTCAACATGAACCTTTCTTATCCATCATTTTTTGTTACATTTCTCTACTGTCCTATTACTAAATTAAAATGAATGTGGAGAAGTCCGTGTTGAGCTAACCTGCAGATTATTAATGATGTGGCAAGAGTGTGGGTGCGTTTTACTGTCGGACATTTTGTGCCTGAGCTGAGCAAACTGTCCTCTCCGCAGAGAGGGCCAGGCCATTATATTTGTCATTGACAGCGGAGACAAGCTGAGAATGGTTGTTGCCAAAGAAGAACTTGACACACTCCTAAATCATCCAGGTAATAAAACTCTTGTTCAATCCTGTGAATCAAGATTCACTGTCCAACCTTTTTTTCTATTAACTTAATTTATTTACTGCCGTTTATGATATTCTATATCAACTGGATTTTATCTTCACTGCAAAGGGAGTAAATGCACCAAGTGGTATGATTTTATGCATCTAAATGTGATTCGGATAGCAGATATGAATCTCGTACTGCCATAATTGTACACCAGAGAGTGTTTCCTGCTAAAATGAGGTTTTTAATAAAATCTTTGCTTGTGTATTTATAAGCTTATTTGAGCATGTAGCAAGAATTTTACTGTCTACTCTTGACTTGCTTTTTTTCCAGTTTAATTTGTCTATAAATCACTTCATTACAGACCCCCCTGTACCTCTCAACTTTATTGGTTTTCGTATTGAGCAAATAGAAACGTCTGTTTATTGTTGTCATTTTCCAAGACAAATTCCAAATACATCCCAGTGTACAACCAATTAGGATTTTGCGGGTAATCCAATTTGACAACGCTTGTGAAGGGAGATTGCAGTGGTTACCGGACAGCTCACTGAACTCCCTGCTTGACTGTGCTCTCTTATCTCCCGTGCAGATATTAAACACAGAAGAATGCCGATTTTGTTCTTTGCAAACAAAATGGATCTTCGCGAAGCGCTGTCTTCGGTGAAGGTTTCCCAGCTTCTCTGTCTGGAAAACATCAAAGACAAACCCTGGCACATCTGGTTGGTGGCAACCTTTCTGCTTTTAGCCAGACCGCGTTAGGCTGCTTTTACCCAGCACAGATTGTAGATTTGCAGTCTTAATGTTTAAGACACCAGTCGGATTTGGGCTGGAAAAGACCGAACGACAAGCAGGGCTGTGGTCAGGTTACCTCCTGCAATAGATTCAGAACTTTCAAGCCGTCTTCAAATGAAGTAATTTCCCAAGTTTACATTCACAAATTGCAAATTGATATATTTTTTAAAAGAAGTGAGTTAAAAGTGATGTCTAATAACGGGGGGAAATGTTTTGTGGTAGAGAAAATGACTGGCAGCTCTTCTGTTTCAGTGCCAGTGATGCAGTGAAAGGTGAAGGCTTGCAGGAAGGCGTAGACTGGCTACAAGGTACAGTGGGTCACACTGATCATATGGCCGAATGCTATCACTGACGATGCCACTCATCTCTTTACAGTCTTGCTCGATGCATGTGTGGCTTGTAATGCATGGCAATTTGTTTTGTTTGTTGCAATCATTAAATATAATTTTGACTTCTGTTTTGTTTCATCACATCCATAGAACAAATTACACTGTAAGTATGAGAAGTGTTTGCCTGTGGTGTTGTAGTGGTTTGTAGTTATGTCTGTTAGAGTTTTTGCTACTTTCTGTGATTTGTGCGTTTTATTGTTGTACCATTATACCATTATAACATCTTCATTTTTTGCTGTCATAAGTTTCAACAACAAAAAGCTGTATTTCAGAAAAGCCAATATGCTAAACTCAAATTTAGCATTGTTTGCACACCTTAACCAAGTGACTCTCCTGTTTCAGAACTCTTATTTTGACAATTATATTCAAGTTCTACTGCACAAACCTGCACTGAATTCCAGTATTTTTAGTATTCAATAAAGCTGAGTATACAAAGTATGCACACATATCAGATAAAAATTATATCGAAAGCAGGTGCTTTCACACAAGTGTGGTTAATGAAGCAATTAAATTGAGTTCTTGTATAACCCCGGGCATGCCCAGTTCAATTGTTATGGCTAGAAGAGATCTCTGTGACTTTTGAAAGTGGATGGTTGCTAGGACACATCTGGTAGGAGCCTCTGTAACTAAGACTAACAGACTTGCCTTATGTTCTCAGAGACACAGGGGCCAAGGTGATGTTAGCATGGAAGCCCAAGCGACTAATACCATCAGCTAGGGGCGTCTGTCTGAAAGTATATACTACATCTCTCAGGTGTTATTAAAAATCAATCTGTATTTGTGCTTCCTACAGATCAGATCAAAACAATGAGAACGTGAGAGGTTAAGAGGACAGGAGCTGTGTTGGTGTGACACAAGCGCAGCAAGCACAGTTCCTGCACGCCCAGTGTGAGGCTTTCCGGAGGAAGCAGATTTGGCATGACCTATGACCCCCCTTGTCCGCCTGGATCGATGGCTGGCTGTAGTGACCAGAGCTGGGGAAGGGAGATGCTGAAGACGGGGGGAGGCTTGACTATGGTTCTTAACTTCTTTCCTTCTTTGGACTGTGCACAGATAAACTGCTACATCCGCGGGCTGCTAAAACGGGTGCTGTTCATGCTTTTTTGTTAATGCCAAATTTTGGCACCCAAAATCAAGAAGATCTAGCCAGATTTATTTTTGTACCAATTTATCACTTTTAAATGGTACACTTTTACTTTTAGTAAAATTAGTATCAGTTGAATGTCTCATAGCTGAAACAGAAATTAACGTCAGACATTACTCTTACTGGTTTATGGATATATTTATGTGAGATTATCTGCAAAGTGTTTGTTTATTCATAGGGCAGTATACCGGTGCCTTATTTACTGTTATTTTTCCCCCTGCTCACACTCAAAATTAATTGGCTGTTTATAATGCACGGAAAGCAAATTCCCTACAAGGTTATAGAAGACAATAAAAAGTAATGTGAAAGGTAATTATGAAAAAATAATTTAAAAATTGAATGGTATGTGGATAAGAGCCCCGAAGATGAAGTTAACACAGCTGCCATTGGAGTTGAGGGTGAACTGCGGTTTATCACTGTTACTGTAGGTTTTACATTTTTTCTAGCTGGCAAGCACTCCGTGTTACTGGTAAACCCTGTGTTCGGTTCCCTCGTTTGCCTGTATACATCAACAGTTCTGTTGTGTAACATGTAAAATAGGCCCCAAGGTGTGCATGCGGTGTAAAATGGCCTCGATGACTAGGCACACCTTCATTCAAGATTGGCATCTCGTCCAGATCTGCGTTTCTTCATTGAACCACAGACCTGATCATAAAGGGCAGCTTGGGCATAACTACCATCTTGGCAGCCATGTTAGGCTGCGAATCTTTTTCAGCGCTTGGCGCCACCAGCATGAACGTTGAACAAGATTGTGATTTGCTTCAGAGGGCTTTCTTTGTTGTTCCACATTGCATCACTGGGCAGAGCTGTAATATATCCTAATATTGTGTAGAACAGCAAAGTTTTATGTCCTGTTTTTACTGTACTGGGAAGGGAGTTATTGGCCACTTCTATTTCCCCTGTAGAATAACACTTTTGGCGTGTACAAATTTCACTGTGCTGTAATATCTGACTAAGTTCATCAGTCATTTCTCTCTCTGCGGATTAGCTTGGCCTTGCTCGACCAACCGTGTTCCGACACCGGTCACCTGGACCTACTAGGGTTGCAAGGCCACCGCAAATCTGCCCATTTCTATTTATTCTTCATACATTCCCTTTTAATCACAGACACAGTTTTAAAAAGGCACCATGGTGTTGCCCAACCAAACTGTTTGCAGCTTAAACTAGTAAAAACCCAACTTGTGATGATATGAATGTCACCACCTTGTAATTCCTGTGATGTTTGTAGACGATCAAGTAAAGAATTACGATCTTGGTATGGACTTGTCTGATTTCCTCACTCAAAGCTCTGCTCGCTCATTACTGTCGCATTTAGCTGGTCGGTTCTACAGTTGGCTCCCTCTGGAGCCTCGAGACCACCATCTCACCCGATTGTACTTGGAATTATCTGAAAGTCTGCGCTGTTGGGACCAACATGGCGGCGGGATATGGTGATTAAAGAACAGGAGAAAGGGTTAAAGAGAACACACAATAACGTGAGCTCAGTGAGCATGCTCAGTTCACTGGCGGGCTCCTCCGTTAAGAGTTCAGATTAGTAGTGCTGTTGCAAGCTGAAGACTGGTCTGGCTGTAGTTGAGCTGAGCGGAAAGGTCAGATGTCCCTGCCAGGTAACACCTGCAGATGATCTTTGTGCTGTGAAGAGCTTTTAAACTGGTGCAGACGACAGCTGCTGGATAAACAAACTTCAGAGCGGCCCTGCTTTAAACGAGCCGTTATTTCACATTAAGCCATTTAACACAGCGGACAAGAAGTACTGTAATACAACTTTAAAGAATTAAATCAATGTACACACTATTTATACCATCAAGTTCTGCAAAACTGTACTAAAAGAACTAACAATTAACTGCAGCTTATATCTTTAAAACAGTTTTGACAATATATTGTACAATCAATGCATGAATATAAAACCATTATACAATAAAATAAAAGAAATCTGGTGCAACATACTGCTCTACATCAAGTGAATAAATAATATAATTTACAGAGATAAATAAATGGGAAATGCACATTTATAAATAGAGTAAGTGGAAGTGATTAACATAAATAATTTGGGAAACTAACAATTAGTTCTCAGTGATTGTCTGCTATTGAGTTCATGACGGGAGCAGGGGATTCATTGCGATCTTAAAATGAAACGGTTAAAATGTAATGAGATGGCAATGGCAGTATTTTAAATGTAAAAAAAAAAAGTACAGGGCTCCCCTTGGCCCCGAGGTCCTGCTCGACCTGAGGGTCATTCCTTCTTGAGGAACATGTAGACCATCTCTGTGTGGAAGTGGGAGCTGGCGTTCAGCATGTTGCAGAGGCTCTGGAATGTGTCCAGCTCCTCGTTTCGGTCACCTTGACAAAGCGCGCACAGAGGGAGCCGTCAGTGTGGCGCAGGAAAGCCTATCGGCTGTCACAACTCTGACTCTATAGGACTCAAACCCCTTTCAGTGTTTCATGCTCAGGTAATGCACACAGTGTAAATGGTTTATCAGTGAACTGCAATAGCATATTTATTCTGTGCTATGAATTTTTGAAAGTAGCAAACTTAACTAAGAGTTAAAACCTCTTATTCCCATTCTTTTCTAGCAATGATTTTACTGAATTTGCTGGACAAAATCTATTAAACGACGAAACTCTAATTCAATCGAATAAATCTCCCTCTACAAAAAAAACCCCATCTTTCCTCATCTGGTAGAACTGAGCTAATGTAATATTTTATTGTTTTACAATATAACTGTTTTTGTTGTCAAATTCTGAGGTGTTTAATTAGTGTGACAAACACAGGGAGGCAGATCTTCCCTCGGGGGTCCTCACCCGCCATGATGACCTCATACATCTCCATGGCGACCTCCGAGAGCATGCTCTCCACGCCCTTGACGAAGGACCACTTGTCCTCGGAGGCGGGGAAGACCTTGCAGATCTGCTGCACCATCTTCACGGGCCAGGACATGCAGAAGCCGTCCTTCTCGCACACCTGAGGGCAGAACGAGCGACTCAGAACCACCCCCGCCCTGCCCACCGTTTCCGCCCAAACCCGATCCCCCGCAGGAGGCCCCCCGGGACGGGCACTGACCAGAATGAGGAAGACGAGGAGGCGCGAGATCTCCAGGAAGCGGCGGTTGACGGCCCTGCTGGCCAGCACGCTGTAGCAGATGTTGTTCCCGCACAGCACCAGCAGGCGAGCGGTGTTCTCCGTGTGCCAGGCCTCGGGCAGCACTGCCACACAGGAGCACACGGGCCGCCGTGACTTTGGATAATGCATCGCTCTCAGTTCAGTTTTCAGCAGGAACCTGAATTAAGACGGCCTTATTTTCGGTGTTAAAACAAAATGCTGCACTATTTGTAGAGCTTACTGGCCAAGAGCGGCTGCTTATCATTCATATCACTTATGAAACCCAATAAAGGCATCACATATCAACAGCTGCAGCAGCTGAATCACGTAGCAATCTAGAGGCCTGATTGACTAAGACCTCTAGCATGTGCAAAACCTTCTATCCGCATAACCAATTTGTACATAATTCATTTTTGGGGACACACGAGGGCTTTGGATTGGCTCTGACTGGCCGATAATAAACCGAAATGAGCAGCAGGGTTCGCGTTTCCCCCAAACGACATCCGGGGGACTCACCCGTCATCTCCTCGATGATTCCCAGCAGGGTGTCGGCGGACCAGTCCCTGGCATCCGCGTCCGTGTTCAGCAGGACCACAGCCTTGGCCAGGTCCCAGAGCGCACACTGCGCCACCACGCCGTCCAGCATCTCGTGCCAGCCGATCTTACCTGGGGGGGCGTCCCATCACACTCGCTCAAACAGAGCAGCTTGACACGAAACCGCTGCCGCTAAAATGGGGTCCGGTCCTCCGTGGCTGCGTTCTTACTGAATCAGCACAGGCACCTGCGATACAATCTCTCACTATGCTGTTTATTGAGCCGCAGCACTGCAATTAAAAATAATTAACTGGTAGCCGCAGTGTACGCAGTTGCATCACATCACATTATTGGCATTTGGCAGACGCTCTTATCCAGAGCGACGTACAGTTGATTAGACTAAGCAGGAGACAATCCTCCCCTGGAGCAATGCAGGGTTAAGGGCCTTGCTCAAGGGCCCAACGGCTGTGCGGATCTTATTGTGGCTCCACCGGGAATCGAACCGCCGACCTTGCGGGCCCCGGTCATGCGCATTAATCACTGCGCTACAGGCCGCCCAGTTGAAACGTAGCACGTTTATGTGCACAGCGCATAACCCTGGCGCTCCTGGATAATAGCAACTACTCAGCAAAATGCAGCAACCTTTCATGCAACAGAAATGAAAGAGCAGCGGAGGCCAGGTTACCGTCTGGGAGGAGGGGGCCGTAGAGGATGAAGAGCAGCCGGGCCTGACAGACCATGGGCCACAGCTTGAGGATGCGGGTCAGCCAGAACAGAGTGTCCCGCCGGTTCTGCCAGGGGTCCAGCAGCACGTTCCTGCAGAAGAGCCGGATCTGCAGCTCCAGCCTGTGGGACGCCCCTGAACAGGTACGGCTCGCTCAGAACCACGGGGGCACGTGCGCACGGGCAGAAATGCACATCGCCTGGTCCCGCTCTTTACCGATTTATTTTTACATTTCGGTGCTACTGGGCAGGGAGGCCCTCTCAGTGTAATACACATCCACCGCACCTGTCTAGTGGTGGCTCGTGTTAAACAGAAACTGAGCACTTAAAATATGCCAATGCCGCTGGTGAGAAGGAAAGCACTATTAACAAACAAAATGTTTTAGCTTTGGAGCAAGATAACATAAATCATGACAAAAATTAATTTGGATAAAGTGGCCTTTTTTTAATTTTATTATTCCCTTAAAAGAAATTACTTGATTTTGTCAACAATTTTTTGTCAGGCTGTATATAGTTTGAGGCAGGGGTGTTCAATCTTACCCGGTTTGGGTGAAGGTTTTTGTTTTAGCCCAGCTGGTGTCTTAGTGCTAAAACCTACACCCCCTACTGGCCCTTCTTGGATAAGGCTGAACACCCCTGATTTAAGCAGAAGGAATGTACAGTAGTGTTGCCAAGTCTACTAGTCTAAAGTCCCAAGTTGGCCATTTAATCAGCCCTGGGGTAAAACGGTTATTCAGCAACACCCAGGTGATGCACAGCAACTGTAAAAGGCCGACACTAAAAACGTATGACATTAACAACATTCACGGCTTTCTGTAATATCCAACAAAACTTCACTGTCAAACTATATGTAATCTGCTATACGAGTAGGCACACGTACAATAGCAATGACCCACCAGGCTTTCCATTGACGATGGTCTCAATCTTGCGGGGGAGATTGGTGAACTCGCACAGGAAGTTGAACACACGGTGGCACTCCAACTCGTCCCAGCCGGCTATCAACGTCTGAAAAGTTATCCCGAGATTTTTAACCACAAGGCAGGCCGCACTGACCGGGGGTGAATTCACACAGCCTGCTGATAATCCTTACACTCCACAGTTCCTTGTCCTCCCATCCACATCTGGTTTGAGCTATCTGAGCAATTTTAGGTCTAAATTAAAAGCGTTTGCATAGCGGAAGCAAAGTGTGCCAGTCAACTATAGCACATAAAGCTCCTGACGAGCTGGTCGGGGCCTTGCATGGCAGCCAATCGCCGTCGATGTGTGAGTGTGTGTATGAATGGGTGAATGGAGAAGCATCAATTGTACAGCACTTTGGATAAAGGCGCTATATAAACGCCTGCCATTTACCATTTATAACTATAACCATATGATCCCAACCATAGCACTTGTCGCTGTCACTGTTGTCTTAGTTGTGGTGTGGACTTTGTCATTCCACTTGAGTTAGGAAGATTTGTAAAACAACATATTTATTATCGTTATCGTTTTAGTTACTGCTTCCGCTACAAGAACGCTCATTTCTCATTTGGGATAAAGTGGTATTAACTTACAAAAAAGTGAAATTCAGAAAACGATTAATCATTATTCAATCACATAACTTTTCCAAAAAGATATCATGTACTTTAACATCATATAGCCTTTTAATGCAAATGTAGGCACATGACAATTCTAGTAAAATAATACTACACAGAGCTCTGAATAAACCTGGGAAATCCTTAAAGATGTCACCTGCAGAAACACTCCATAGCTGGCAAAGCCCAAACAGCCAGGAGATGATGTACAACGCTCCATTGTAAAACAGGGGACCTAAAATAGAATGTAGCAGTATATTGTTAGTCTGATTTTAGCTCAGCATTCTCGCACAAAACTCAGTCAAATTCAACACTCGTAATGTGTGCAAACGTAAACACAGGACAAACTTGGCCTACACACAGGATTAGACATTCACACGGCTCGTTTGTTAAAACGTTTCTCTCTTTGACTTCCCTCACCTGTCGGTACAGTACATCTTACCTTTGAAAACTTGCTATAAATAAACTTTAATCTGTCCTTTGTTGGCAGCAAGAGGGTGCATCTCTTGAACAACACTCCTGAGGCAACAAACAGAAACATTGCATTCACTGACATGACATTAAACTCATATCCTGTTTCAGGTGTGTTATATGACTTGAATGGCAACTTAATCTGGAATGACTAGAGCATTATGGCCAAGAGAGGCTGCTTATCATTCATATCACTGATATGAAACCCACATAAACACACTGAAGCAGCTGAATGAAGTCGCAATCCAGGGGCCTGATTATCTAACATTTAACATTTAACATGTGCAAAACCTTATAGCACACACTAAACTAATAGCACAACCAATGATTGGCGCCAAACATATACCATGACCAGTCATTGGACAGGTTACTGGTGTGCTAAAAGGTTTTGCACACGCTGAAGGTCTTGGTAAATCTGGCCCCAGGTGTGTGGGCAGCCCGCTCTCACCGAGGGACCTGTAGTGGTCCAGAATGCAGTCCTCCTGTGTGGGAGAGGCGGGGTGGTGGAACTTCAGCATGATCATCCTGTTCCCCCAGGCCTGCGTGGACACATAGCCCACGATGTAGCTGTTGATGGCCTTGGACACCATGCTGAACACGCTGATCTCCACCACTTCAAAAGAAAAACGGGACGCCAATGCACTAATATTGTCATGTGTCAAGGCCAAAATATTTTTTATGTATCTCTATTCTGATCGTTTATTGGCATAAACATGAGACTGTAGGCTCATGTTTTAAAAAAATGGTGACATGTACAATGTTTAACCAAGGCCTAATGTGCATATACAGCCCCAAAAACTCACTTTTATCACATTCACTTCCATATCTACAATTTCTCACAATAAAAGCTAGATAATTTCAACTCATAATGTCATACTGCGATGCTGGGTGGAGTGGGGGAGGACCAGAGAGGGCTGCTCCTACTCTTTGGAGCCACTCCCATCTCCGAAAACGAGCACGAGAGTGTCCCTGAGCAAGACACCTAACCCCTAAATGCTCCTGACGAGCTGGTTGGTGCCTTGCATGGCAGCCAATTGCCGTTGGTGTGTCTGTATGAATGGGTGAATGAGAAGCATAAATTGTACAGCACTTTGGATAAAGGCGCTATATAAATTCCAACCATTTACCATTCGGAGCAGTGGCCTCGCCTCCAGGCATGTGTAGCCGAGGTTGCTTGGCAATTGGCCCAGGTGTGTCTTGTCTGACTCTGTCAGCCAAGGTATAAAGGCACAAGCTGCAGTGCTGCTGTTTAGTTACACATTGTAGACCCTTTGCAGGGTACTGCCAGTACCTTTTAATGGGTTTCTCAACCCTTCCTTACCTTTAAAAAACATTCAGCCCTACAGGGACTACAAAATGGCTGTTTGGCAATCCACTTCATTTCTGTTCATATATACACTCCTGAACTATCCACTTACCAGCCTGCAAGGCTTTTGCTGGTACAACACAGGCACCCCGAAACAAATTCCTGTCTTGTTTTTCCACTGCCACTAGATATGTGAATTAGGAAGGTTCCCTGTGCATACCAGAGAGGCACTCCAGTATCATGTCGAGCACTTCCGCGGGGACCCGGTCGAAGTACCCCTGCTTGGTCCTGCACTGGCTCCGGGTGGAGACTGTCCTGCTGACGCAGTGCTGCGCCTTGCAGCTGCGGTGGTATTTGTGCGTCATGGTGAAGTTCTCGTTGATCGACTCCATGAAAAGGAATCCTACTGCTGGAACAAGGAGTACACATCTGCTACCCTACCACACTTCACTTCAAAAAACCTGTTGCATGCAAAATCATTACACAGCCGGCAAATAACTAGCCAACTCAAAAGGGACCATTAATATGGGAATTGCAGTATTGGTAAGGAATGTGCAGCTAAAAGTGTTTGGCCAGGACTGTAAA
This sequence comes from Conger conger, assembly GCF_963514075.1. Lineage (NCBI taxonomy): Eukaryota > Metazoa > Chordata > Actinopteri > Anguilliformes > Congridae > Conger > Conger conger. Next base: position 8,283,540 of record NC_083776.1, on the reverse strand, counting down.
TCTCAATGAGACTATTTCCTGGTAAAATAAGTGTTAAATAAAAAAAATGGTATCAGCTAAAGATATGGCTCATTTCATTGCCCAAGGATGAATTACCTTGTCCAAATGGTTGCTTCATTGTCCTCTGGATCACATAGGCAACTAGTTTTACCAACTTAAAAGCAAAGCTATACAAAGAGACTATGCCCTCTGCTTTATAATCGTACAAGAAAGTGTTTACAACGATTTCCCGTCATAAATTTATTCCTGTGTTTACCTGCGTATCTACATCTATAAATGTGGAAACATTCCAGTGTGAATTGTTTGCCATAATGTAAAACAATGAGGTATCAGCATACTGTAGGCCACGTTGGCAGCATGTCTGGATAAATACTGGTTACTGATATAGGCCATAGAACGTGGCCATATTGTGCACGCATGGTATTGTTCAAAACATATTATGTATCAGTAACTCAGTTACGGGTAGCAAGTTGCTTTGCTAACATTAGGTTAAACTTCAAGTTATTAGCGTTAACAGTGCGGTGCTGCTTGACCGAAACCAATTAAAATGTTATAATATTGGGTCCTTTCGACAAGCTGTGTCGGTCTTCTCCGCGGTCATCACTAAATTGTGCTGTAATTATTATTTTTATTTTACAATACCGTTTGCGTTTCTCTTATCACAGCCACAGAGCAGGCATATGCGATCAGCTGATTGCTCGTACTGGTCTCTACTGCTGGATTTAGCGACGCCAGAGGAAACGCTCGAGCAAGCAACCTTTTAAAATAATGTGTTTTCACAGATATGGTCCATGAGGTATTTCGGGAAAATGTTCAACCACCCTAGCTAGCCAACGACCTTAGACAGCTTACCGTTATCAGCAGTCAAAGTCAAAGTAACTACCTAGCCAGCTTTTCTATATAAGGTTAGCTTGGCGGCTAAATTGGGTCGTTGCTATTCGTTAACTTAAGTAGAACATATTTAGCTGCAGGCAAACCAGCTAGCAAGACGAACGACGCTCGGCAGTCGAGTTTCACCAGACCTGATTCAGTAATTGTAATACACACCATACTTACTCGTCACGTTTTTCAGTTATTGCCTTGGATGGATATTTAAGTTACTATGGTTGGTTGATATTGAAGGACTTTACAGAAAACAGCGCCAAATTCTTAAGGCTGAGTGCGTTAGAGAGGCTCGCTCCACTCCCCGCGAAACCCCGCTCATCTCGCGCCAAAACTTCAGATCTGAAATGCCGCGTGCCAATCAATATTGATGAATTGAATCCTACCTTTCTCACTTAATAAGTATTAATAAGTAACTTGTTTATAATATTTTGTCATCAATATGGGGTATTTGGTTTGCAGAGGTATAATTCACTAGTGTCCACCTAACTGGAACATAACGTCAACCAGAGCAAGTCATTTAAGAAAATAAAAAAAGGTTAAATCAAATAAACCTTTATTGATATTGTAAGTTGCCTTGCGTGCAATTTTGCAATAGCATAGAAAGTGCGTCACAAAAATTAAGATAAGAACAAGTAGAAAGCAGTAAAAACAGTACATGGAATGACAGTGTTGGTAAATCTAAAAGCATAATACACATAATAAAAAATGTATAATAAAACCACCCTCTAATTAAGGTAGACTAAAAAAGTCTCAAAGTGTCTCAATACAGCAACACATAACTATATACATTTACTTTAAAGTACGATGTCAAGCATCAGCAACTAATTAATAAGTTTTAGAATACTAACTATGAAACTAGATCATCTTTTTAGGATGGGTTAGGTTAAAGTTCACTTGAAGAAAAAAATAGTTCTGGTTGCTCATGATGACTGTGTGGAGGATTTTGTAAGGATTGAGTTGTACATTTCAGCAAGGTCAGTGTGAGGTAGCACTAACCTATTTTTTGTGTTGTTACAATAACACTTCTCTAGCAAGTAAGAGGACGTCACAGTCAGTATGTACCTATAGGAGATTACTGCCAAATGGCATTCATCTAGTATCTAATGAGGATACATTCCCCAGCCTCTCAAGCAGCGTGAGCAAGAAGGTGAGTGCCCTTCTTAAAGGATTAGACAGTTTTCTCTAAGGCTATTAACTTCCGCTTCAAAATGGAGGCTGCCACAGTGGCCACACAGCATAATCCCGTGAAGGCCGCTTGTTAGGTTGGGCCTGAGCGTGTTCAGTCTCGCCTGTTGTGGAAGCTGCACGCTGTTTAACCGTGAGGTTCTTTAAAAGTGGGACTCACAGCATGGGATGGTAGAGTGATGTTCGGACCAGTAAAGGGCCAAAATCTTGGCTCGCTGACAAATGGGAAACAGTGGTTCTACAGGTAGGGTCGCCAGATTCCCCCAATCTGGGGGTGAAACAATGGTATCTTGGTCCTTTGCCATCATTGTCAAAGATTTTAAAAGTTACTTTCTTCACATAATGGCAGTGATTCACAGTCCAGAATAACCTCCATACGAGAGTGTGAGCGGGTTTAGTTGCTTCCTAGCTTGTGCATAGATATGTGTACAACATCACTCATGTCACATCACTGTGACAGTTGCGGAAGTGCCCGATGAACTGAAGTGCTGATGCTGTCCGCTGGTGGGTCAACACCCCCCCTCCCACCCCCCGCTCACACTTCCCACAGCAGCCCCTCCCCACCCCCCCACAAACATCACTGACAAAACAATAACGCCTGTTCCCTGGTCCCCAGTAACTGGAGCAGGACGACATCTACTACGGTGCCGGTATCGACTGTTTCGCCTCCGACTGGCGCAAGGCTATATAAGCACTAGCACCTGCTGGGGCAGGGAGAGGGTGTGCGTGGGAGGATGCCCCCAGGACCAGGGAGTGAGTCTGCAGGTCACTGGTAAGGAGCAGCTGGGGACCAGGCCTGGTCTTTTTCATCTAAATGTCTAGAATGTCCTTTTTATAGAGACTGAGCAGGGGTTGCTGTACATTTGTAGCGTTGAGGTTCAATACAAAAACAGTTTGCGGCCAGTTTAGTTGAAATGGCGTGCAGCTCTTGTGTTGAACGATGAAATGGTGGGAGTGTGCGCGTGGTTAGGGTCACGTGTAGACCCTGCCGCGAACAAGTGATGCGTGGAGCCTGGGTTTCCTCTGTGCCACCGTTGTGTGGCTCTCCCTTTCTGTGATGGAGTAAATCACCCCGCACAATGAGCACCCTGTGTTCATTTTCTGGCCGTGGAGAGTGCACAGCTGTGTGACTGTGTGTGTGTACGCGTACGTGCGCGAGCTTCCGAATTGCGACTGACATTTTTCGTGGCGCAGATGTTTCCTCAGCCCACAGCTCATGAATAAAACCTGGATCGAAATGGCACCGGCTGGCGCGTCCGCCTCGAACGCCGTGTTTACTCAAACTGCTTCGCGCAGATCTGCGAGGTATGTTTTCTCCCGCTTCGTGGGCGTACCAGAGGTGTAACCATAAGCAGCGATGACATGTTTAAGAAACTCTGTCAAAAATAAGAGCAACGGGGGTTGTTATTGGAAATCCGGATGATGTTTTATTCAAAATGCATGCAATGTCAGTCACAGGGATACAAAGCATCGTTTGGCCGTTAGGCCTGCTCACCAAGATTTGCTATCCTGCCTTGCTGTTCATCTTGGTGAACTACAGAAAACACACACAAGTGTGGTCCTCGAGAAATCTCTTATTTTTTCCTCCTGTCTGAGCCCTTGATTAGGGAATGTGGCAGGTAATTTGGCTAAATTCCCAGTAGCACTCGTGATTTACACTGCAGGTGACACGCTCAGAATCACCTGCCTCACAGGTCATAATAATAAAGCAGCAGGACTATGCAGCCCAGTGAGGGGTGCGTTATCCCTGCCCCTGTGAACTTTATACCTCTTGTGGTTTAAGAAAGTGACGGTAATTACTTCCCTGAAGATTTACTTGTACGAAATCATATTCAGGTCACAAACAACACGAGATCTAAGCTGTTTTCAAATAAAACAATTTACACTCTTGTACTCTGACTTCAACATAACAAGGAGTTGCGTAAGAATGGTTAACAAATCGTGTGTCTCGTCTAAAAGATAAGGGTTTATGGTGAAATCAAAGTGTTGGGTAGTGGTCCATGAGGGAGGTGGTTTTCTTCATGTACCACATACTTCACTAAGTTGTGAAGCCAGCAGGTCATTATTAGAAACTTGTGTAAATATCTACCGTATCCTTCATCACACATAAAAACAGTCTGGGCTAATCACAATATATGCTAAAACCAAAATAGTATTTAATATGAACCAATATGAATTCTCCCTTTTCATTTCAAAATTCATATTACTAGACATGTAAGATAGACATGTCCTGGAATTATACAGTCAAAAATAGAACTCATTTTGGACCTAGGCATACCCTGGTTTTGAGTGTCATTGGATGTTGTATCCAATATTGTAATTGTAATTTTCGGCCCATTTTATGGTTTACATTCAGGCGGTGTGTCATCAGTGTGGACTGACTGGGGCCAGAGAGGATTAGGGGAGGAACAAAGGGCACACCCTCACTGTGTTAGATCCGACAGAAGTAACAAACAGAATGTGCTATTTTTATGACCCTGTGGTTAAACATTTACTTTCTCCACCTGAACATTTTCCGTCCCTTGAACTGGACTGAGGAGCAATAGAAACTCAAGACAAGGAAGTCATTTCGCCATTATCGTCTCGAAAGAGAGGCCGCGTGCTTGTTCTTGTCCTTCTGAGGAAAAAGTGATTTTAGTTAGAGAAGATCCAGGATTTAAGTTTATTGAACTGATACTTTGGTGGGGAGTTATTCTTGTTGATATACTGCGTTCAGCCTTTTTTTTTTCTTTTTTTTTTTTTTACAGGCTTTGTTTTGTAAGTGTTTAATTTAATTTCCCCTCGCAGCTCTCCTTAGAGACGAACAGAGGAGTCGGGAGGACGGGAAACGGGTGAAGCTTGGCTAACGGCGGCGTGGTTCCAGCGCGCGGGCTCTGCTCCACCGCTAACGGGGAACACCAGAGACTCCACGGCAGGGTAGACTCCAGAAAGCGGGACTGCGTGTTCAGCCGTCCGCCGCACCGCAGGGACCGCGCCTCAACGCGGGGAGGTGAGACCGGAAAGTTTAAAAACAAGGAAGTTTGTTGCTCCTCCTGGCTGATATAACTGAACATATTCGCACTCTAAAGATAAATATACTGATGTGACAGAGATGGCGAAAATGGCGGTCCAGCTCCTGGGCTTCTTCCTGGGTCTTTTGGGCATGCTTGGCACCATCGTGGCCACGCTCCTGCCGTACTGGCGCCGGACGGCGTACATCGGGTCCAACATCATCACGGCCACGGGCGCCATGACGGGGCTGTGGATGGAGTGCGTGTGGCACAGCACGGGCATCTACCAGTGCCAGCTGCACCGGTCCCTGCTGGCCCTGTCGCCCGACCTGCAGGCCGCCCGCGCGCTCATGGTGCTGTCCTGCTTCGCCTCCGCGTTCGGCATCGGCGTCTCGGCCGTGGGCATGAAGTGCACCCGCCTCGCCCAGCGCTTCCCGGCCAAGAACGCCATGGCGATGGGCGGGGGGCTCTGCTTCGCGGCGTCCGGCCTGCTCTGCCTGGTGACCGTGTCCTGGACCACCAACGACGTGGTGCGCGACTTCCACAACCCCCTGCTGCCCGGCTCGCGGTACGAGATCGGGCAGGCCGTCTACCTGGGCTTCTTCTCGGCCTTCCTGAGCCTGGCCGGGGGGGCCACGCTCTGCCTGCCCCTCGGGAACTCCCCGGGCCGCCCCCCTTACCGCCCACCCCCGCCAAATGCCTTACGGAGGCCCGCGCCCCCGCATCGACCCCCTCCTGCCTTCAAGAGCAACCACCTCCCCGCCCGCCACTCCGCCTCCAGTGATGGGTACAGACTCAGTGGCTACGTCTGAGCGGAACGGCGCGCTAATATGCTAATGCAGGCGATACGCTAATACGCTAATGTCTGTGGAGGCTGCGTTTACCTGCGCAGTGCTTTTAGCACCTCAGTGAAAGGCCTGCCTTGCACCACGAATGTCGTGTGAGTCTGGTGATAACCGCAGACATACAGCAACACCCCACTTTTCTGCTGTGATGGAGTCACTCAGTGCTTGGCAAATTCATCTGTTGTAGATTTCACTGTGGCTTTTGATTTTGAATAAGGGCCCAGTCACTTCTTGGTTCGTTTGGGTATTATTATTATTATCATTATTATTTTATTTTTTTGCAATGACGACATGGTTTATAGAGGAAAATAAATTATTAGCTGTTTACCTTCATCCTTGAACAATGAACTGATCTACAGCTTAGATACAAAATTATAAAAGTATTCACAGCCATTACTGGTCTAACTTTGCCTATGGACATCCAATGGCTGAGATGGTTTGCTGACATTCTTCGATTATGGTTCGGCTGTCAAAATATAAAATACAAAAATGCTTTTTACTTTAAGATGTTGATGTCTGTCCTGTTATCTTTTTTAGCAGCTGAGTATGTAGATACATGTACATGCGGGTTAACATCCACATTTTGTTGCTAACAACAATTGTGTATTTGTGAAGGGTAAATAATTTGAATTAGAATTTTGAGGTTTCAGTATGCGACTGAAAGTACAAAGGTGCAGCTGGTAACATTAACAACCAGAGGATAAAAATCAATGGTCACCTCTCTAAATGTATTCTTTTTTTGATGGTTATGTCAATGAAAGAACAAATTGACACTTTAAGTGTTTTCCTGACGAGCTGAACTGAAGTGTGAAATGGACAACTCGGAAATTAATTTTGAAATAGTGCTCCTGGCAAAAATAGATCAATATCAAAATTGAATGGCTCCTTTATAATGGCCATAGATTTGACCTTGGCAAGTACCGGGTTTTAACTGCAATGATGTAGCTTCATTGGCTGTGTTGTGTGTTAAGTTCTGTTTCAGATTTTGTCTAATGATTCAAACCCCACTCGTTTCAATAGCCTTTAAAATACTCTTTTATTTCTGGATTATATCTGTGCCTCTAAAGTGATTTAATACTTCATTGTATTCACCAAACCATTGAGAATTGTTGGAGATAAGTGAGTATTTTCTTGCACTAAATGAGTATGGGGTACACCTTTTTATTATTTATAAAATAAATATGGTACTTGGGAGTACTATTGTTTCAGTAATGTTTGTGAAAGAGTTTCAGATGAAACTGAAAACAATCTCCCATCTGTTTATTATCCCAGTTTGCACATTCACTGTTGCTCAACAGTGTCCTCCTGTGGAGAACGGGTGTACACATCCAGTTGAGTTGAGAAATAATGTTTAGTAAAATCTGTTTTTTCAACAAGCTAATGAACCGCTCACTCGCCCGATGTTCAGCGCATTAGAGAATCTAAAGTGTTTAAAAATTTGACATAATGAGAAATTCCCATCATGTAATCTCATACTGATGAACATCTTTCATCAGACACCAAAAGCAGACCGTCTGATCCAAGTCCAGCCTGATGCAGTCAGATATAGCCCTCCTGTGCGAGGCAGTCAGATGTTGACTGGAGACAACATCAAGCTGTATTTTTTACAATCGCAATTGAAAGCCATGAGAAATGCTTGTTTCGTGATGTGTTCATTGAAGACTGAGTTGTATATTCAGTATATTGAGAGCTGTACAAGCGCCTGTGTCTCTTCCTGGACAATAGGACACTGGACTACACACTCATGGTGGTATAATTCATACAAAAAGATATTTTATAATATAATATATGACATCAATAAAATCCAGACAAATGAAAATCTATTATCCCTCCATGCAGAGAAAGCATACAGCAGAGGGAACTCAGAGACTAAAAGTCGAGCCTGTCAAACATCCATCTTCTAATTGCTCCATTGAAAGCCTCTCCATCTCCAAAATGAATATGCAAATTAGTTTTTACCACACAAACACTTAAAACCATCAGTAACTCATCAGTAAAATAACTCGGAGCAGAGCCAAAGATTTCTTCATTTCTAATCACACTGTCCTTAACTGGAAGTGCTGTGTGAACCGTTTTTTTTTTCTGAGCTGTCTGCATCCTGCGATAGGCTTCCGGTATTTTGGTGAATAATCAAGATAACATTGAGCCAGAGCCATTTCAAGGGTCTTTGTTCTTACATTATCTAGGTAATTAGATGTCCTGGCAGTGTGTTTGGTTCTGTAGTTCTCAGGACTTGTAATGCCTTGGCCTGAAATGTTTTATATTTGCCAAGAACTAAGCTCAAACTTCAGATGCGGATTGCTGCCTTGTATCAGAGTAAAGTCAGAAATTTCATAAAATCTAAATAAGTAAATAAAGCCGGGGCCTCTCTGTGTGGAGATTGCATGTTCTCCCCGTGTTGGCATGGGTTTCCTCCGGTTTCCTCCCACAGTCCAAAGACATGCAGGTATGAGTGTGTGAGTGAATGGTGTGTGTGCCCTGCGATGGACTGGCGACCTGTCCAGGGTGTATTCCTGCCTTTCGCCCAATGTATGCTGGGATAGGCTCCTTCCCCGCTGCGACCCCGTTCAGGATAAGCGGGGTTAAGATAATGGATGGATACAGTAGTACAGTACAATTGGTTTGTAGGGTGGCCTGTAGTGTACTGGTTAAGGTAAATGACTGGCACAGGCAAGGTTGGTGGTTCGAATCCCAGTGTAGCCATAATAATTTTTTTGAGCAACATATTCCCAGAAGCAGGGTGCTTTCAAATGAATGGAATTTATTTTAGAAATGACAACTCTTTCATGATTTTTCAGGCACTCTCCCTAGCCTTGCTAGTTTGCTTTGCCTTGCTCCATGGTTTTCTCCCTGTCTTTGAGACATTTGTGTGAACTGGGGGATTTTCTGAGACTATCACCATTGCTTTCGTCACACCATTCAAGCAGACGGAGCATTCTGTGAGTATTTTCTTACGATCCTTGATTGAAATAACATGTATTCTATGACATGGACTGCTTTATTGTTACATAAAAATAATTTAAAAAACAAATTGCATCATCCCACAGAATTTCACCAGGGTTTTTTTTTACATCCTATTGTATATGTTTTGAAGCAGGTTCCACTGTAGGGTTAATATATCTCACATAATATCAAAGCATTTCTTGATTTATGTTTGCTTCTTAAATACATACTCTGGTCCATTTACTCTTCCTGCAGTTTATTGACATTAAAAAGGTGTGAGAACTGATGCATGCGGCTGATGAAAGAATAGGTGCTGGGCATCACGACTTCAGAAACGTGTCCTGCCATATCCCTTCTCTCAAATCTGAGTGACTCAGGAAGACACTCACGTACCCAGCACTATCTGCTACAGCACCAAAGTCAGCTATTCTGGAAAACGCCACGCCTGCTTTCAGTCACGCTTAAAAAAAAACAAACACAAAGGCTTTCAAACCCCGAACCCATGATGCAGCGAAGCCTGTCACCCAGGCCCGCGTCTGAAGGACGGCTGAGATCATAGGTTGGCAACGCGCCAAAGCGCGGCACCCCTCCCTGTCCCTCACAGTGCTGACCGACAGGCAGAGGCACTGCAGCGGCCCCACGTCCGCAGCCACGGAGCGACATGCGGAAATTCACCCGTGTAGAAATTATGGCCCTACACACGAAAACACTCCAGAATATTGCAAATATACAGTACTGTGTAGAAGTCTTAGACTCCTGTATAACAATCGGTACAGATAAGATTCTTTCAAAAATAATTAAATGAAAGGTCCTAAATAAACATACTATACATTTTACATTACATTTTAGTAATTTGGCGGAATAGTTAAAATCTGAGTCAAATCAATATTTTTTGTGACCACTCTTCAGTGTTAAAACTGCATCACTTCTCTGACATATAGCCAACGCTGTCCTGCAGTTCTATAAGACAATCAGCAGGGAGGTTGTTCCAAGCATGTTGGAGCACTTGCCACAGTTCTTCTGCAGACTTTGGTTGGCTCCTTTCTTCTGATCTCAGACAGCCTGGATCAAGTTTTTATGTAAAAAGTAGTCAATTGCTTACAAGAATATGTTACTTTTTTAAATTAAATCTTTTGGAAAATTAATATTTGGAAATCTCAGATGTGTTCTTTTATACTAACACACACAAATAAAGTCTAGGGTGCCTAAGACTTCTGCACAGTACTGTATATTATTTTTTATTATTATATTATATTATTAATGAAGTGTGCTCCTGTACGTCACAGGCAGTACTTGTGAGAAATAATGACTCCCAACTGTCAAAATGTGTACAGTAATACATTTTTAATAATGTAGGCACTTGCTTTAAATGACTTAAATGAAGCCCAGTATTCAAAATATTTTTAAAAAATGGCTGTCATCACTGAAATGGTGTTATTCTGACACTTAATTATTTTTTATACTCTGACTCAGAAATATCAGCATGTTAATGTCATGTTAAGTCTGTAGCGTATGCAGATAAATGTGCACGAGACCAACTGCTACCTAATTTAAAAAATATATTAAAAAAATAATAGTTTTAAGAATCTGGAATTAACCAAATCAACTCCTTTCCCCAGCCAAGAGAGGTGGTCTGTGGTGTGATTCCCTGCAGCTAGAGGCAGTCCTAGACTGGATTGGAGCTGGCCTCTTCTGCTGTAGCACACATTAACAGCACACCTGTTCTCCTGTTCACCACTAGGCAGCAATAGCAGCCTACTCTAACTTCATTTGAAGAGCACGTCTGCTGAATGATTTTCAAGCACAGGAAAATCTTTTTTTCAGCATAGGCTATGGGCACATCTGGGAAATGTTAAGCCAGATGGTTTCCCAAATATTTCTGCAATGTTTTCCTGGAAGTGTGCAGGTATAGATACCTGTGATAGATAGTGTGCTTGCTGGTTGCAAGCATGGGAATTCAGCTCACAAACACTGTACGTGGATTTTGAGTTAAATTTTATTTTCTCTTTGACAGAAATGAGTAAAGACAGTACTTTCAGGATTCCCCTTGGCATATTTCTACAGATTAAAATGATCACATCAGTCTCTGCAAGGCGAGGGGCTTAAAAAGCACAAGGGGAATTATTACTTTAATAGCCATCTCTTTTGTACGGTAATTGGACATTATTTATGCAAAACCAATATCAACTTCATGATAAAAGATTCTTTACACACGATATGGCCATAATTTTGTCTTTGCTTAAAATGCTGCCACATGCATTTCACTGCCAGGATGCATCAAATCCAGATTGGAATTCAGTTACCTGCAGGGTCAAACCTAACAAACACTCAGCACTCAACTGGAACAAATACACTTGGGCCTCTAGCATCGGAGCTAAGAAACAGTGGTGCACAACACAGGCACACTGTCAGCAGAGCCAGGCCCTGGTTTCGGTGACACTAAACAATGGTCCAAAAATGCTCCAACAAAACTCACACCCACCACTTGAACCTGGAGATGGCTGTGGCCTTAAACAATGCTCTGGTCTTCAGTACTGGCAGCAGTAAAGTCACACTTACAGGAGAGTTCCGGGGATAAACATGAGTGTAGACAGAACATCTTACTGCATTGTTCTGGAGGGAAATTATAGAGTTCGGCTACCAGTCTGTGTTTGTAAATGCTCTTTGCTCTGTATCAAGGCGATGGGAAGAAAAAAACATGTGGGTTGCCTTATACAGAAGTCGGACTTCTGTTTCTGTGGGCTGCCATCTTCATTCGGAACATCAATTTGCCTTGTTTTTATTTCTAACCGTATTTCCAAACCATGCATATCATCAAAAGGAAATTACATTTCTTCAAGAAGAAAAAATACATACAACCCGATTGTTGTTATTTCAAAATACAAGTAACTTCAAAACGATAAGTCTGTGCGTGTGCGTCTGATCCCTGTTTTAAAAAGCCTGATCGCGAACACATTGGTGGATAGTATTTTATGCGCCCTGCGATAAATGTCCGAACTTACACTCAAAGGACCAATGTCCCAGTCATAAGGCCCGCCCGAATCAGATGATGTAAGTACACAACTCTGAGTCATTTCTCTACTTCAAAGCGCAACGGACAGCTGCGCACATGCAGTAATTACCTTGTAATTAATGACCGGGAGGAACGCGCTCAATCATCGTCTCAGCCTCCTGTTTGAGCTTTTCATCTATTCTTAAGATCATACGCTACCGTAGAGAGTGTGGCCAACGAGCAAGTAGCCCTAGGCTTCCCGAAATGTCCAGTGTTAATTCAACTCTAACAGAGTAGGCCTACACGAGTCTACCAGGGACGATGTGTAGGCTAGTCTGTACGAGATGATTTAACACTGAACATTTTACTGTGTACTGTAAACATCCAACCATCACAACTTTGGTATAAGCTAATGCAGGTTTAGCATGCCGGTTAAACCTGCCATGGCCACAGAGTCACTAAGATCCAATGTGAATCTCCTGTGACGTGCTAATTAACCTATATTTATAAAGTGGTAATTGTAAAGTGTAGGTATCTGTGCCTCTGAAATTGCTTTCGACCACATAGGAAACAACATAATAAATTAGTTATTGTATTCGAAGTGACATTTCATCTGGCACATAGTTACTGTCCAGATCATAATTTTTCTGATTAATAATAGGCTAAAGAATAAATATTCCTGAAGGTTGTAATTTGAGTTGTCATGTTTTTGAGTTAACTTTAGCAGTGTTTTGCCTTTCTGGATACTTATATTCATAGTATACCGGTAGGAAATGTAGGCTACCTCGCTTTAACTCTAATTGGACACTTTCTTAGCTGTCTTGTCTGCCAAAAATAATGGAGTCAAACCAGCCGTCACAAAATGAACAGGCCAGTGTCTGGTAAATTGGCTTCACAAAATAAATATAAATTACTTTGAACCATTAAGTATGAATGTCCATGACTTTTTGTCTATAATTGTTATTTTTATATTTGACATTGATCTCGTGTTTTTTTTTTTTTTTTCTTATTTATGAAACGTACATGGAGATTTTTCACCAAATGCAATTCTTTTAGAGTGCCACATAGGCTATATGTTCAATATGCTTTTTTCACAGATACCACGAAAAAAGTTTCGTTTCCTGTCAGAAATAGCAATTTAGCGGAAATGTAAATAAGGAAAAAGTTAAACAGTTCAACAACTTAGTTTATTTGTTAAATATGACAATACTCTCTAATCAATGTTATTTTTCCATCCAATGATTCTGTATGCGAGACCACCAGTTTTCTGGACGTGTAAATAGGCATATTATTAGAATCTTAATTTCTATCCTTAGGCGTAAACAGTGGGGGAACAGTAGAGCGACACTTGTGCATCAAATTAGCCACTCTTTAGTCTAAGTACTAACATTGATGACCGAATCGATGTTATTCGATTATATTGATTAGCTCAATTAGGCAATTTGCATCTTATATGGAAATTGAGGACTGTAGCACTCATTACGGTGCAATAGATCCCTGAATTGTTATGATATGATATGATACGCAAAAGCATGAGAGATCCAAACCTGTATTTGAAGGATTTATTCCTCAGCCGACTCTTAGTTAAGATTTCAACTAAAATAAGGTAATACAAGAACATGTAAACATTATCATGTCCCCACAATAAAACGTATTAAAAGAAGTATGTAAGTATGTATCTACGTGCATATGACTATAGCCGTCATTTAGGGCAATTAATATTATTTTCAGCAAAAAAAGGCCAGAAGGCCATTTAACCTTGTAACAACGTGTGTGCATTAACCATTCAATTAATAAACTGTCATTTATCGTGAACATGGTCTATATAAGTCAAAAAATATGCGTTTGGTCGCTGTTTTCTTTATGTAACATTTATTACAAGATAAAGTCCAAAGAACAGATACAAAAATGATCTCGGTTTAGGGCCCCGTGTTTAAAAACATGGCTTTGTGTGGTAAATTAAATCTTGGATGACGATCAGAATATGGAATACTTGCCTTTTGTATATTATTACAGTGATGCCGGTAAGGATGGGAATTCGTGACAGGAATTACGCATTTCCGTTCAATATTGGGAAATATTCAATGGCTTGATGTGTCTCACTACTTCAGCACCTTGGAGAGAGACCACTTGCCTCGTCGCCGTCTGGTCTGTCCACTCACATTTTGATGCTTCCTGGTAGATTTAGCTATTTCTCTATTTATTTGGACACCTCCTTTAGTGATGCTTGTCTATTGCAAACCAATTTCTTGTTGAGTGAGACAGATGAAATACTATTGGTTTACACATGGGCGCACTCCGAGGATGGAAAGATATGAATCAAGAATCAAAATCGCATGTACATCGTTTCTTGTCAGAAGTAGCCGAAGCACCTCAGTTCAGAAGAAACTAACACGATATAGATCCGTGAGCTATTTCGTGACTGTTAAACGTAAAAAAAGTGTTCATTATAAATTAAACAAAACAACTTCTCATGCATCAGATATGTCTACATTTAATATGACGTGTACGCTACTTGCCTGGACCACTTCCTCAAAATGTTTAATCCTATTCTTTTCGAGCTATGAGTGCGTGAGAGCTGGTGTGGGTTTGCGTGTGCTTCTCTGTGCAGTAAATCTTTGTGTAAATCTGAAATAAAACATATCTTTCTAGACGTAAACGAATGAGTTAATGGATTGATTCAAAGAATGCGCACCCCTCCACCATGCGTCATGCTATTTTCAATTAACCCACCCTGCTATTTTTATCCTCCCCTGGAAGACCTTCAGAGACAAACTCCTCATTTGCACAAACTGACATCCTTATTCATAAACCAGGTTCCATTCACATCTCTGACGTTCATCTTCCTCAGACCTCTGACGAAAACTGGTCCTTTATAAGACACGGGGAAAAAAATACACACGGTCTGAGCCGATTATATTATGTGGTAAAGCTCCTCAACAAGAAACCAGGCGGTTTTCGTTTTTTGGATACCTATTCTTCGTCATTTTATAGCTACTGTTTGTAACTGCTCGGCAGCAATCCAAGAAACATTTACAAAGGTAGGTAGAGCTCTCCAAGTGGATTAAACAGGTATTGGATAGCCTACTTGTTTTCGCGTGAAGTTCTGAAGTTTCAAAGGTATTTAAGTTTTAGGTAGGTTAGTTTGATTTGCAATTGTATAGCTACTGTGTTTTGGGTAAAATGCTTATAGAGCTTTTTAAAATTGCTTCGAGAAGCAATATTCTGATTAGTGTTGATGTAGTAGTGCAAAAAAAGAAAAGCGTATCTGTCAGTATGACTTGGACTTGTGGGCAGCTTTGATTTCTTCTGCCTTGCCCGACAAACTCTCCCAAGCGGAGTTAAATGCATTACTTACATTCGGTCCCCTGCAAAGTGGTTAATAAGGCTCTACTCACGAAAAAGGAGTTGTAGAAATATAAATGAACACCTCAAATAACATGCAATACCATGAAAATATAAAGGAACAAGAGAAGAACTAGAGCTTGAACGTGCAAATTATCAGAGAATCGGCTACTACGCGATTAAAAATGTTTGAAAGTTAAAAATCAGCGGACAGGATGAGGCAAACCTGATGAACCATTTAATGAAATGCTGTTTACTAGAAAGAAGACCGTTAACTAAAATGGTTATGGCTTGGGATAATTTTGTAACAAGTGCATTTATCACTTGCCTATTGAATTAACTAGGGTATATAGTGCATACATAATGACAACAGTCGAAGTGTCTACAGGCGCAAACAATGATTACTTCGACAAACTTGTAGAGAACTGGTCACTTAGTTGTTCAACGTTGGTCTATGGTTTCGCTGGGGGTGTCTAATCGTTTGTGTGCGTTTCTCTGCAGGTCTAAATGAGCCCCGGGTCTTTCGGTCTTACACATTGATCTCAGCAGTAGAAGATGGCTATCCACGCGGAAGGACTGGTGGCGATCGTTATCTTCTATTTGCTTATTCTGTTCGTTGGAATATGGGCTGCTTGGAAAAATAAAAACGCGGGGGCTGAGGGCGCAGACCGAAGTGAGAGTATAATGGTCGGAGGAAGAGATATAGGTCTATTTGTTGGCGGATTTACCATGACCGGTAAGTTGCGATCTGCACGTATGGTTCGCTTTTGGAGATGACCAGTCATGTCACTTGTTTTTACCAAAGGCAACTCACCTTTTCCCCTTTGATGTCAAATTCATTAAGTACCACTCAACAAAGGGTTTACTAACATCAGAATGCTAATAAACAATCTGATTCAATTAGCCAAACAATTTTAAAGCAACCCTTTCAGCTACCCATCGCGTTCTTTTGCGCACGTACAGCAGGCGCACCCGAAATGCTTCCGCAGAGAATGGTCCTAGGCGATAAATAATTAAATTAATACATGTATGGGGCTAGTGCTGGTTTGTTTATGTCAGGTAAAATGCACGGTTTGGTTCAGTTTTTTTTAATACAGTTCACGGGCAGCAGATATGTGTTGTACGTGGAAATTAAATGCGCCCAAAGTCTTTCAAAACGAAATGCCTTTGATGCTATTTTAATGAGAGGAAACCCTGAGGATAGCCCTTTAATGTGGAAAAATCGTGAATTATTCATTCATAATTTACTACAATATCGAAAAAGCTAATGGCAATCTGTGATGAAAGACATACTTAACAATTTCCGCCCATTTCAATATATTAATATATCAAGGGGATGGTGTGAAAAGTTTGAACTTTTATTGAGATTGCATTTCTAAAATTTTAACTGATTGATTGATTGACTCGATTGATTGCGAAATTTGATGTTAAAAAACATAATCGCGCCTGAGTTCTGCAATCGAATTACTTTGTCTCAGACTATAAATGGGAGCAAGTGCCATAATTAATACAGGATGTTCAAACCGATTGACATTTTCTAAAAATATATATAGATATATTAATACTTCACTTTACTCCATATATTGCGCTAATATCTGCTACAATTTGTAGATTAGAGTTTGTGTCATTGTTTTTTTTTCCCCAGCAACCTGGGTCGGCGGTGGCTACATCAATGGAACCGCCGAAAATGTCTATTTGCCAGGGTATGGGTTGGCTTGGGCGCAAGCTCCATTTGGATACGCGCTCAGTTTGGTAGTAGGTATGAGCTCTTAGCTACTTTTCACAGTAAACACACACACACACACACACACACACACACACTACATATTTTGTATGGGGATCAGCCAGTTTAGTGGATGTTTCCTGGATTCAATTACAAAAAGGTCGTGGCGCTGTTAATTCTGATTTATTTCAGGTCATTGATTGAATATTGCTTGTTCTGATATTTTACAGTAGGCTATTGCAGCATTTTAATAATACGAAGCGATGACAGCATTGCTGTATGTCTGGAAAACAGCATACATACATGGTGGGTTATATGTGGGTTACTTGAAATACATTAACCTTTTTTTATTATTGAGGCTACTTTATATTAAATGCACTTGTAAATCGCTTTGGATTAAAAGCGTCTAAAATGTAAATTGAATTGTCAATGTAATTAAAAACCCGAAAACGGCTGGATTGGCACGATTAACACGTAAACTATACCTGTAGGCAACTGCTAACTTGTTGAATTAATTGTCGTTTCGTGACGCAAATTGGAATCACGTGCCTTTCCCTTGACCCCCAGGTGGTCTTTTCTTCGCCAAGCCCATGCGCTCCAGAGGTTACGTCACCATGCTTGACCCCTTCCAGCAAATTTACGGGAAAAGAATGGGTGGTCTTCTCTTCATCCCAGCGCTCATGGGAGAGATCTTTTGGTCAGCGGCCATTTTATCTGCTCTTGGTACGTAAGATACAAATGACCATAAAATGCAAAGATATGCAAATGTATTCACGTGAATGCTACAGTTTGTGAAACGCAGCCTTTAATGGTCCTTCAAAAGACCAGTCTCTCTAATTCTGCTCTATGTCTTCTGTACAGGGGCTACCCTTAGTGTGATTGTGGACATAAACATCAACATTTCAGTGGTGGTCTCTGCCCTCATTGCCATCTTCTACACCCTTGTGGGTGGGCTGTACTCCGTGGCATACACAGATGTTGTCCAGCTTTTTTGTATCTTCCTTGGGCTGGTGAGCATACCGAAGGGGAGGAGTTGGGAGGAGGGGCCATGTTGTGCAACTGTCAGTGCAAAAATGGACATCAAAAGTCATCCAGCTACACTGAATATGTCCAGCTCTCATATACACTGCAAAAAAGGCCAACTGATGTGTATGAAGAAAACACTTAAGGGTGTGTTTGCACAATCACACAAAATCAGTTTATCACAACATTCTGCAACCTATAAAAGTTGTAATATATATTTTGTTAAAGACTAATGTCCAACAAGAGGCTACTGTGAAAGGTAGCTCCCATAATGTCTCAGCTGCTCTGTTTGTCATGCATCAGCAGCTGAGACATTATGGGAGCTGAATCTTTGGAGTATTTCATGCTTTCATTTGAACTACCAGACCATTATTTCACAGTAGCTTCTTGTTGGACATTAGTGGAACATAGAGAGAGAGAGAGAGAGAGAGAGAGAGAGAGAGAGAGAGAGAGAGAGAGAGAGAACAAATATGAAGATTTGGGATTCAGCCGTCAAATCTGAGAAAACCCCACGCACTTGCGTCACAGTAGCCAGTTCACATCACATCAAAGTGCGTGCACAGACCTACGTCCTTCAATGCGGCGAGGAGTGTCATGAAAGCTATGAGTGGCCATTTTGTCTGCTTTTGATTTTCAGTGGGTGAGCGTGCCCTTTGCACTATCCAATCCGGCTGTGTCGGACATAGGAGTCACAGCTAAGAAGTACATCTACCAGGAGGCCTGGCTGGGAGAAATCAAATCAGGAGACGTAGTTCAGTGGATGGACAACTTCTGTCTTCTGGTAATTTAAATGCACTAATCTAGTAATTGGCTATTTTAATCACTGAAACATTAGTTTCATTATGGGGTATGAAGAAACGTTATATTAAATTCCGATCCTATGTTTTATTAACTGTTTGTCCCACAAAAGTTGACTTTGATGAACCAATATTTCAGAATCATATCAGACGAGGGTTAACACAGAGAACAGCATGCTGTCAAGGGCTTTGTTCAGAAATATGACCTTTTATTTATGATTTAATTATCAATTCAAACGTTAAATGAATTGCAACTTCTGCCCAATCAAAAACAAGATATATATACTTTTTTTTTTTTTTCTGGGAGAGGCCAAAAAAATGTATAATGCATGCTCATTGATTACATTCAAACGCCTTTGCAAATGAAACATATATCTGTACTCCCATTTACCCCTCAGACAAATACAGTATTTAGTCATTTCAATATATAGTAGCTGCATTCTTATGAAGAGAAACGTATTACCAGGACTCCACCAGTGATATATCTAATAACTAATGTTTTTCAGTAGATTTGGGGCTTGCATTCAATCAGACTACAATGCAGTTTGTCCATAACTCTGAGTAACAATTTGAATGACCTTTTTCTGGAACTTGGCTGGGGATGGTCAATATGAGTAACAGAGATGGCTGTGTAAGAATCAGAAACAAAACCTAATGAGCCTGGCTCAAGATGGCGACTGAATAAGGACAAATCGCATTGCAGTTAGGTCGAACAGAGCCCTGCGTGTGTGTGTGTGTGTGTGTGTGTTCGTTCCGTCGGGTGTCTGTATTTACAATGGCGTTTTTGTTTCTAGATGTTGGGGGGGATTCCCTGGCAGGTCTATTTTCAACGGGTTCTTTCTGCCTCTTCAGCTACCTACGCCCAAGTCCTCTCGTTCCTGGCCGCTTTCGGCTGCCTGGTCATGGCCGTGCCCTCGGTCCTGATAGGAGCTGTAGGGGCATCCACAGGTAAATGCACAGACACAGGCACACACCGTCAGGCGTTCGCTGCAAGCCGACCTTCAACGCAACTATGCCATGTACTGTACCACATCACGTACAACGCTTACTGTCCTGTTGCAGCTACAAGTCAGTGTGTTAAGGCCCGTTTAGATACGGTATACAGAAAGTGCAGCATTTAGTGTTTAAGCTCTCATACATTGTTCTGATTACAGCATGTATCGCAGGAGGGATTTTCCATGTTTACACAAGTACAGCATTCAGTGCAGCATTCAGCATTCACATACACAGATGCACACACCAGGTAAAGTAGAGGTAAAGCTATACATTTCATGCAGCAGCGTATCTGCGAATACTAGAGTAAGTCAGCTCCGTAGTTAATTGGCTGTGTTGTTTTGCTCGCATGATTTATGGATGTGTTTTCACTGCACTGACTTGTAGTAGCATCATTGCCAGATTAATCAGAAGAGGCATAAATGAATTTGGAAGTATTCATAAAGCTAGCTCTGGGCTCTGCAGTCTAGTATTTGCACGAGCCCCTGTATTTGTGTTTGCTTGGTGCTGTTTTCCTCACCGGAGGACTGTGATTCATACGGCTGGCCCTTTTGATTTCTTGTCTGAAAAACCCCAGAGGTATCCCCTTCCAGCTGTTTGGTCCCAGGGTGGAATCGTGTTCATTTTAGATCTTGAAAATGTTGCAGACACTGGCGAATAAATAACAACAGATGGGCCCTATCCTTCATTATTGAAGGGTATCCATTTAACGAGGCGCTTTCAGTAAATATTACATCTGAAGCAGTTTAATTAATTTTGTTGATGTCAAGCTCTTGCTCCGGCGACACATTTCATTAACAGCTGAGTGTCGGGTTCCAGGGAAAAAGAAGAAGAGACAGATTGACAAAAGGATTCATGGATGAGTAAGATGAGTGTGGAATGTGATAGCGCTTCAGTGGAGTTCTGAAGCACACTGCAGTTCATGGGGATAATGTCTGTGGAGTTTCTGCAGTGAAAGGTTAAATGGAGAGCTTTGTTTCTGACGTTACATTACCAGAGACTTTGTTCCGGCTACCCTGTCTGTGGCTGCAGGATTTTTGATTATAAAAAAAAAAGTGGTCATTGCTTGTGTGAAAAGTGTAGCTACTGATAGATACATTCAGATTTAACTTAATGCAGACTCACAACAGTCATATCCTGGGGAATTTAGACACATGAAAATATTTTACACATTGCAGGTACCTTGAAATGTTGTTGTCACATTTGTGTGTGTGCGTACATGTGTATGTGTGTGCCTGAGTCTCTCCCATTGTAGTTTACAGCTGTGTTTTTTGGGGGCGTATTTTACACAGACTGGAACCAGACCACCTATGGGTCAGTGCCGCCGATGATGAAAGACGAGTCAGACATGATTCTACCCATAGTGCTCCAGCATCTGTGCCCCCCCTATATTTCCTTTTTCGGTCTGGGGGCCGTGTCCGCAGCAGTGATGTCATCGGCTGACTCGTCCATCCTCTCCGCCAGCTCCATGTTTGCCCGCAACATCTACCAGCTAGCTTTCCGCCAATCGGTGAGAGCCACACCCATCTGCCTCACATACAGACGTCTACCTCACACACACACCCGTCTGCCCTACACACACACGTCTACCTCACACACACACCTGTCTGCCACACACACACACACACCTGTCTGCCCCACACACACACGTCTACCTCACACACACACCCGTCTGCCACACACACACACACATCTACCTCACACACACTCGTCTGCCACACACACACACACACCCATCTGCCCCACACACACACCTGTCTGCCCCACACGCACACACACCCATCTACCTCACACACACACCTGTCTGCCTCACACACACACCTGTCTGCCCCACACACACACCCGTCTATCTCACACACACACCTGTCTGCCTCACACACACACCTGTCTGTCCCACATACACACACCTGTCTGCCTCACACACACACACCTGTCTGCCCCACACACACATACACCTGTCTGCCTCACCCACACACACCCGTCTACCTCACACACACACACACACCTGTCTGCCACACACACACACACCTGTCTACCTCACACACACACCTGTCTGCCACACACACACACACCTGTCTACCTCACACACATACCTGTCTGCCCCACACACACCCATCTGCCTCACACACACCTGTCTGTCTCACTCACGCCTCACTCTCCTTTAAATGGGCTCTCCTCTTCCTCACCAAAAGAAGAGATGCTTGATTCCTTTAAGATTTTCTTTTTTACTTTTTGCATTATTATGAAGCCACTGGATTGTCTTAGACAATGGGGCCCCAGCTTTTCATCTGAAGCAGCACTTTCTATTTATTCATCTTATTTTGTACTGTCTGAATGACAATATTTGTTTCTAAAAAGTTGAAGAGACTATGTCTGTCACAGCACACACAGATGGAAGCGATATGTTGCTTCATCATAGTGCCATGTTGCTAAAATGTATGGGAAGGGTAAAGAATACAGATAAATATTTTAGAAATACTGTGTTTATGAAATATATTAGATTTAAGTGACAATTGCACATATACTTCAATGCCACATAAATCCTTTCAAATGCAATCAGAGTGCAGAAGCAAAATCATTGCCGAGATCGATTCAGGCAGTGAATCAATCCTGTGTTGAGCTTTTAGGAGAAGCGATACAGTACCTGGAAAACCATGATTGGTCACGCTTTTTTAAAAGACATTTTATATTTCTTTTCTTTTCATTTTTTTGAGTGAAATGCTCCAGGTTATACCTTTGGAACTGAATTGTAATTGAGCTGACGAGAAAGGACTTTTGCATTTCTTTTATTTTTTTGTCCACGGTGCCGCAATTATTTTTCCATCCGCTGAGGTCTTTTATGTATTTTGAGCGTCCGTCTGGGGTTTTCCTCTCACAAAACAGCAGTGTGCAATTAGCAGCCCGTTAGCGGCTCCCTCTGATGCAGCCCCGCACGTCAGATGATCCTGGAGCCTCCTGCTCAGGAGCCGGGAGCTCCGTTTCTCTCTCTCGCTGTGAACGGCACTGAGCATTCCCTATGAAAGCCACCTCGTGTGTGCCTCATTAACCGCGCCGCATTTAAGCGGAGTGAGCTCCCGTTCTCAGGGAGACTCGCAGGCACTCTCCTCGATAAGTGGTTTATTAAGTCCTTCTTTTTTTTTTTGCTCCGAGCGTGACCATTACATTACATTAACGGCATTTGGCAGACGCTCTTATCCAGAGCAACATACAGTTGATTAGACTACGCAGGAGATAATCCTCCCCGGGAGCAACGCAGGGTTAACGGCCTTGCTCAAGGGCCGTGTGGCTGTGTGGATATTATTATTGCGGCTACACTGGGATTCGAACCGCCGACCTTGCGGGTCCCAGTCCTTCACCTTAACCGCTACGCTACAGGCTGCACCTAACCGAGCCGCGTTTCCGTCCCTCAGGCGTCGGACCGGGAGATCATCTGGGTGATGCGGATCACCATCTTCGTGTTCGGGGCGGCGGCCACCGCCATGGCGCTGCTGACGGGCACGGTGTACGGCCTGTGGTACCTGAGCTCGGACCTGGTGTACGTGATCATCTTCCCCCAGCTGCTCAGCGTGCTGTTCGTCAAGGGCACCAATACCTACGGCTCGGTGGCCGGGTACTTCTTCGGCATGCTGCTGCGCATCGGGGGCGGGGAGCCCTACCTCTACCTCCCGCCCTTCATCTACTACCCCGGCTGGAGGCGCGAGAGCAGGGTGCACCACCTCACCAAGAAAGTGGAGTACTTCATCAACCAGAGGTTCCCTTTCAAGACCGTGTCCATGCTGGCCTCGTTCCTGGGGAACGTGATGGTCTCGCACCTGGCCAAGTACCTGTTCGAGAGCGGGAAACTGTCGCCGAAGTACGACTTCCTGGACGCGGTCCTCTCGAAGCACAGCAAGGAGATCATGGACAAGGCCACGCTGGTGGGCAACGACAACATCACCCTGTCGGAGCTGGCTCCGGTCAAACCGCGACTCAGCACCACGCTGGCCGCCACCTTCACGAACAAAGAGGCCCTGAGCGACGAGGAATCCAGTCCCGACTCCAGTAACGAGAACGAGTAGAGTTCCAACCGCCGCCATCCCCCTCCCCCCTGCTCCCGCCCCCCCGACCACCATCCCCCTCCCCCCTGCCCTCTCCCCCCAACCGCCACTGCCCCTCCCAGCCCGGCCCCGCCCCGTCTCCGGCGTTGGCCAAGTACGTCGAAATCCAATGGGGGGGGGGAAGCAAACTCAGTTTCCAGTGTGTTAAATCAAGATCAGTGGCATTCCAGCGAGATTAACATACACACCGATTTGTATTCATTTGTTCATTGTTTTGTCTCTCTCTCTGTCTTGGAAGTTTTCCTTTTAATTGCTGCTATACCAAGTCATTTTGTAAAACAGTGTAGTCTCTGGAGGAGGGCTGATGTTCAGTCATCAAAATGCCCAGAATGAAATGGAGAGTACTAAGGGGAGATGGCGCTGGGAGGATAGTGCAATATAGAAAGAAAACATGTTTATGAGCGTCTGCTATTAGGGCCTGGAGGACTAACAACTAGCAGGGGTATGTATGAAACTCTCTTTGATTATTTTTATCAAAGATTATGCTCAGAAGGAAGAGGAAAATAATGTTTAAAAAGACAGAGCAATAACATTTGAATAGGTTCTGACCTCATACAATAGTTAACGCATAATAATTGTCTAAAAGTTTGAATGAAATTTGCTTTATCCAAAAAAGTAAGCATAGTCCTTGTGCAATATTTCCACAGCTGTCTGAAACCAGTGGCACACATACACCGTCTCTACATAAACACTCGTAATAATGCATTGTTCTGCTAATTGACCCTCTGTTAGCTTTTTTCATAGGCTAGGTGATAACCAGTCAGATTGCATAGCAATTGTTGCTAATTGCTATTAGCTCCATCAGGCTTTTGCTTCAGAGCATGGGCAGCATTAACTTAGAAAGTATTAGGTGTGCATTTATACATTTGGTATAAATAAAGTAAATGTTCAAATGGTACACACGGGGCAGTTTTCAGAGATTCCAGGTATTCTCGCAATCCATGGTGTGGCTTTTATTTCCTTATTTCCTAAACTATAGCTTAACTTTGCAGAATGCAAACTCTTATACTACAGATAGTTGCACCACCAGCTCAACATTGCTGAACTATATGAAAAAAACTTTTTTCAGTTCACAATTTCTTGATGTAGTTTCTCAGATAAAACACTAAATTAGTAAATGCTTCAGCTTGCTTGTTATCTTGCATAACTGATCTATTCTAGATGATGGAACATGTTGCAGCTAAGTTAACCAAGCTTCCTGCCTTCATTAATAATGTCAGCTTGCTATCTATGATCTTTAGTCAATGGCATCAGTGGGCAAACTTTGCTGCATAGTTCTGTCAACACTTACAGAGCACATTTGATCCCAATTTGACGCATACGTTCTCTGCCAAATTTGAATTAATTCTGGACTGGCTATCTACTTACACGGTACATGGGAATCAATTATACCTATCTTGCCAATGTTACCTGAATTTTTACCACTTTAAAGGCATACTATGCAGGGTTTCTACCTTGAAAATATGATGAAAACAAACATGCTGTCAACCTATGATACACTGGCAACCTGTGTCTGTGTTTACTTCCGCCCAATACCTTGCTTGTCGACTTTCTTGTTATTCTAAAAACTCATCGTGCCGCTTCTTTGCGTGCGCTTAAGTATTTTTTATTATCTGAAAGACATGTGTCCCGTACACAGAAGTCATACGTTCTATGATCCAACAAAAATAGACATGGTTTGGTTACTACAGTGGTGAACTGGGTTTGAGAGAGATTAGTCTTGGCTTCTAACCGTTAAGCAAGTGGCTGGCTAGCGTTAGCTAACATTCAGTTTCGTATGTCAACTACCTGGCCATGATACCTGGGTCCGTGCTGCACAGTACTAACATTACTGCTTATATTTTCGGGAGATTCTTACGAGCTTATTTCCTCTCCTGGGCAGGGAGCTCATGCCTAAATCCATAACTCCATAAAGACTCCCGGACTTTCAGAAGACTTGAGATGTCGTGTCCGTGAGCATGCGCTTATGTTACAGAATTGTGCAACGCTTCCTTCCAGGCAGGCTAGAGCAGATTGAAATTAGTATTAGCAGCAGTGGCTAGCATCACCACTAACATTTAGCTAAGTACAACCATGAGCAACGTCAGTTAAATGGCTATCTAAATGGCTTGTGTTGTGTGATTTACTAAAGCAGTTTTTTTTTTTTTTTACAAATCATTAGACCGCAGTTTTCTTCTCATTGCTATTACGGCTATCACACAGTAGTCTGCTACGGCCAGAATCATCTTGGGGGGCGTAGACGGTTTTTTGTGTGTAAACACTGGAGTGAAGCAAGGATAAATCCTGCGTAGTATGCCTTTTAAGTAAAAAAAAAAAAATGCATCGGTTAGTGGGATCAAACTGGCGCTAGCCATAGTTAGACAGCCAACTATACATCAGGTAAACAACGATCATGATATTAATAATGTTACTGTATATGACCATGATATAAGATCAGAATTTTTATTCAAATATTGGTTGTGATATCCCGAGGGCTTTTGCATTGTCTCCTGTAAAGTTGCTCTCCAAGGCAAAAGCGTGATGGGCTTAGCACCTGTAACTATGGTCAACAGGATTTGGGCAAGGCTTTACAAAGGGTCAATTTGTGTTTTTTTCCAAACAATGTTATGTGCCAAGTCAATGCCTACTGACCACTTGCTGGATGTGATAAATGTAGGAATTGTGCCAAGTTCAGTCTTTCTGCAGGTATGTAAAATATTGCAAAACTATGACTGAGATGTGCGGTCAGTATTTACAAACTGTCAAGGACAAATGTAGGGTATGAAGCAGGTTTATTTTGCCTAACGTTAATGGTCAACACCAGTAAAATGTGTACATTTAAACTGGAAATGAACTCTTAATAGAGGGGCACATTTTGGTGTCCCTTTGATCATGTAGATGTTGTTCATGTGTGTAGTGACCCTATTCCTCATCCTGTACATATATTTATTGGTATAAATGGTCAAGTTGTTGAAATCTTGTGTCACTGCTTCAGGATGTTTCCATTGTCATAAGGAATGAGAGTCAGTTTAAACAAAGATGACAGTTATTGTTGGGTTCGGAGTTAGGGTATCACATTAGCTTATGAGTGGTTGGACATTTGTGAGGTCACACCGTATCGTGATTAATTTTGAGACTAATTTTATGAGAGGAGCCTGGTAGTGATTCATTCACTTTAGTCATACCAGCATATGAACACAATGTTATATCATGATCAGTGTGATAGTTCTTCTTTTTTATGGAAATCAGAAATGCAAGGTGTGTACAGTGAAACCAAGCGTTTTCCAAAGCTAATCATGAATGCTTAAAGGAAAAGGGCTTAAAATGCTTAAAGGGGGAAAAAGTAGTGGAATTCAGAGTGTACTGCATTCAACATTTTTCTGTTTGTATATTTGTCATATACAGTAAACTGTATTTGTTTTGTGTATTCAGTCTGTTGTACATTAACGGCCTGATTTGCTAAGACCTTTAAAATGTATAAACGTTTTAGCACATACAAAACCAATGACATGACCAGTGATTGGCCATTGCATTTGTTTTGCACCAATCATTGGTTGTGTGATTCGTTATGCATGTGCTAAAAGATTTTGCACATGCTAAAGGTTTGAGTAAATCAGACCCTAAATCTGAGTATAGTATATTTAATAATTGATTAAGCGCCTTAACTCTGTTCATTTTGGAACGTGGTCTGATACTATGCAAAGTGTTGGGAAATTGTATCAGGCAACGCTATCAATGTGAATGTAAAGTCTCCTTACGATTAAACGTTCGAATCAAAGGGAAGTGGTTACATGTGATTTGCAAACTTACATGCAGTGTTGTATGCTGAAATGTCTGAGGGTCACTTGCTTTTACAAAGTAGCCAGAAGTAATAATAATGTCTGGTGCTAGATAGGCAAATATATTGTGATTATTCATTGTATTTTGTGACTTCTGTCCATATATACATAAATCTCTATTTATTTTTGAGGTGTGAATACGAATTATAGTGATAAATATGTGAAATGTGTAAATTGAATAAATTATATAATTTGATGCTTTGTGCTTTATTTCTGCATGTATGATCTTTGCCATATCCATGTGCCAATTTTTATTTATTTATTGTAGGTCTATTTCTAAGTGCTTATTTTTATTCTTACCGTAAATGGATAAGGGGGGGGGGGTGCATCAACATAATTGAGTAGCAGTCTGTGTCATTCAAGACTGAAATAAGCCATATTGGTTTAGTAAGAAGGTATAGAAGAAGCCTTATGAAGTGTTGAGGCTGTGCATTATGGTGTATCAGATAACCGAACGAGAAGCAAATTATTTAGCCATTGATAACCAAAAAGATAACTGCAGTATTCATAAGTCATTTCATAATCTCTCTCTGCAAGCATACATGTCTATGCCTATGACACAAGATAGATATTGCATGTTTAAAGATCTACAAATCGAAGATCTTTGAAATGTTTCTTCTGAATATTATACCTGGAAAAACATACAACTTAAAATAATAATTGTCCCCATATTTTATGTGATTAATTAAAAGCCGGCCTTGAGGTTAAGAGATTGAAAGTCCAGACTGAGCCGGGGCGGCGGGGGGAATGGGTGGATGCTTCCCTTCACCATCTTCCTGTGGAAAATATTTAAAAATCTAACATCTTCTTGGCTCCATCCTACCATCTGCAGTACTGTTTACTGTGTGACCCCCCCTCAACCCACCATGGCCCCCCACCCCCATCTTCATCTCTGGATGAGACTGACAAGCCTGACACCAACCCCAGTTATTAAATTTTGTGACGGGTTCTGATTGGTGCTGCTCCTCGGGGCAGAGATTAAACGCCTGACTGGTCAATCATCTCCCTGCCATGGCACGCGGAGTGGGAATGAGGCCTCGTCAATTCCGCTCCCATCAAACCCCCGGTCGTGATCCCATCAGGAGCGTCTGAAACCCAAGGTCTTCCAACAGGGCAGTAAAATACCAAACGGCGTCCTGGTTTTCAAGCGTTTGTGCCAGAACTGAGCCGACAGCCAAAGCAGACCCGACCGGCCGATGGATCCCCTGCGCTCTCTCGGCGCTCCAAGGTCTGAGGACTGCTCCCTACACCTGTCGAGATGATGTCACCACGTGATTTAGAGACACTTATGCTCGTGATCAGCGTGATCGTGTCTTGCCCCATTACGCATTAAAAAGGGTGGTGATAGTGGCCTCCAGAAGATCAGTCGATGCTGGTGTCAGTCCATATGATCTTCATTTGATGTCTGGAGTGATGTGGACACGTTATTAACTCATTAATTCATACTTATGAATGTTTTGCATTTCTCAGCAGGATTGTGGCTGATTCCTATTCTTGCCACCTAATGCACGTTTCCGAGAAAGCTACCTGCTCAATATTACAGAGAATAGGTATTCTCTATTATTTTATGTCTTAAAAAACATATACGCAACATAATTATCTGCTCATTTTGATCCACAGCGTGTGTGTGTGTGTGTGGCCATATGCCTAGCTGACGACCTGAGGTGGTGCTTGGTAGTCTCTGATGTTTTGCTCCAATGAGCCAGTAAGTCTTCCGGCAGCCTCCTTCCCTCCACCTCGTTCCACCCCCCCACTCATACACTCATGACTTATTACTCCCACACACCCCAACCCACCCCCATACTCATGACTTATTCTCCCTGAATGACTAAGTGTTTGCAGGGATGTAGAACCACTCACAAGAAAAGCATCTAATTACCCTATTGGATGCTTTCCAAAGCTCGCCACTACTCCGGACGTGTAGGAATCTAATCAAATCACTGTGTTTACTGTTCATTAGAAATCAGTCGTGACAAGGCGTGGGGGTGGGATCCATTTCCTTTTAGGATGATTGAATTTGTGTTTAGGTTCAATCCATTCAATACATACTGTAGGCATGCATAAGACATTATCTACACTACACAGAACTTTACAGCAGATACAGGAAGTCTGTTTTGGTTGGTAGGAAGAGCATTTTATTTGTTCATAGCCAAACTGTGCATTGGCCATATTTTATACGGTTTGTACACCAATGAGCTTCAATGAGTCTAAAATAGAAACTGGAACATAATGTGTCATGCCTGCTGGACCTTTAACAAACACAAATCCCAAAACTGAGCCACTCCAACCCATTATTCAGACCCTCTCTTCATCTGGAGTATTCAGTGACATTTCGTACACCTCTACAAACAAGCAATTAGCTGCAATAACTGTTTGCATAGTGGAGACTTTCGAGATACGGGCCCTGGCTGTGGTCAGTTATAATAAAGTGCAGTGCAGTATGGTTGGTTATTGGGAGTCGTGCAGGGCAGTATGGTCAGTTATTGGGAGTCGTACAGTGCAGTATGGTTGGGTATTGGGAGTCGTACAATACAGTATTGTCGGTTATTGGGAGTTGTACAGTGCAGTATGGTTGGGTATTGGGAGTCGTACAGTACAGTATTGTCGGTTATTGGGAGTTGTACAGTGCAGTATGGTTGGGTATTGGGAGTCGTACAGTACAGTATGGTTGGGTATTGGGAGTCGTACATTGCAATATGGACGGTTCTGAGTGTGACAAATGGAGAAGAGGTCTGTGGCGATTGGGCAGGGAGCAGGAAAGAGCAGGGAGACGCTTGGCGCTAACACGTTGCATCGTGGGAGATTTACGCTACGGGCAGACAACTCCCCGCGGGGCTCTCAGGAAACACGGGTCTTAATAGACTCACGCTTTACTGGAGCCGAACTTCAGCCGCAGGCTAATGGGACAGGGAGGAGCGGGCAGGAAAAGGTGTGAGACGATTTACGGACGCTTCATCTGCCACAGCTTTCCGTCACGGCTGCGGCTCGAACGAATTCCCCAGTGTTACTCGCATTACCGTAGCATGCCTGCATGCTGATTGGTCATGTAGCCCATTGCATCATGTAAGGGAGGGGCCTGGCCAACTGACGCAGGGCCCGGCCCATCTGCCCTCCTCCTTCACCGCGTCCTCCCTGGCCAAGCTTTAATCCCATTAAATACGTATCACAATCTCCATTTACAAGAGTATCGCAATTTCCATTTACAATCTCCCAACAAACAGCGAACTGCACTTCAGAAAATTAATATTTCTGCCAGAGCCTTCTGATTAAATACTTGATGACAACATAACAAAATAACAATAGAAAATGGTCAAATAAGTTCACTGGCTCATTAATCTATTTCTTTGCTGAGGCTACACTTCCGTTATTTTGCGTCAGATTTGAGTTGATATCTGTTCGAAATTACCCCAGCGAAATTTGCATTGCTGTTATATGTGAAACCCTTTTATAGCGAACTGTGTTTACAATCAAAGATGTCTCCTCCTCCATCCTCAACCCTGCTCATTCACCTCCATTTTTATATTTTACACGTGTTTTTATGCTGTTTTTAATTTTACAGGTGCGCATGGCTCCGTTACTGGAACACCTTTCGCAGGGCCACCCCGCGTCACGCAGGCCAGAGCCGAGCCGAGCAAGGCACTGAAGCAGTGCTTTAGTTACAGAGAGGCAGCGCTGCCCAGCCTCCCCCAGGCTCTGTAGGGGAGTTTATTAGCGAGAGCGCTCTCAGACAAGGCCATTAATAACGCTCAGATTTATCACCAGTAGAGCCGCACGTATGAAAGCCCAACACATGCTTTTTTATTTATTTGTTTTTGGGTGGGTGGAGGCGGGGGTTCACTAGCTACCAGGAAGTGTATTTCGATTATGTGTGTGTGTGTGTGTGGATGTGGGTGTATGTGTGCATGTATGCGTGTGTGTGTGTGTGTGTGCGTGTGTGCGTGTGTGTGTGTGTTGTTCTTCTCTGGCCCCATTTCCTGGTGTTCATGTACAGTGCAGGCGAGGGGTGTGCACCAACCTTCCTCAGAAATTATCCAGCTTTGCACCACTGTGTGTGGAGGTGCGTTTGTTCTGTCCTGAATAAGAAAGTCGTCTATAAAGACTCAATGGAGCTTAATCCTTCTCTGAAATAAAAAAGCTAAATTAGTCATGCTAAACAAATACTGTATATTGACTAGAATGAGCAGAAAAAATGTGCTAGACACCAGCTTATTCTCTGTTGTCCTTGGAGAGGACCCCTGCCGCGCACACACACCTTCTTGGGCTGGAAACGGTCATGGAGGAGGATGTGCTGCTGTAGGCCCTGGTCTTCGTCACCGCACTAAGTGGTGGAGCTCTCAGTCCAATTACCCTCAAACTCTCTAGATTAGCTTACATGTGTCCCCTCGTGTAGATCAATCAGCCCCCTGCCCTGGCCCTCCTCACCCCTCCCCCCCCCCTCCTCCTTCCCCCTACTCGAGACTCCCGCTCCACAGCAGGGCCCAACGAGCCGTGGCTCAGCCGATCAATCTCCACTCCGCGCTGACCGCTGATTTAACGCAGCGTCCAGACAGCACTCCTTCACTCCCCGCCCTGGCCCTGAAATAGCCTCCGCTGTAGCCCCTGCTGTTCACTATCAACCGGGAGGAGCTCAAGTCTCGACTGGGACAAACAGTTTGATTACCCTGCTGGTAATAACAGCTCACGCTAGGTTTTGAAGCAGCTGCTAGCTGGTTTTCCAGTTCAGTCCAGCTCCCTGCTTGACATAGTTTAGCTGGTTGACCAGTTCAGGCCAGCTCCCTGCTTGACATGGTTTGACCAGCTCAAGCTATGTTTTGAAACAACCAACTACCAGCTCAGACAGGCTACCAGCACGAGCTGGTTGACCAGCTCATGTCCAGCTAGACCAGCTTAATACCAGCTTGACCAGCTCAATTTTCAAGCTGGTCATGCTAGCATATCTGGATTTTTCAGCAGGGATATTTTACCTACCACTCTGCGGCTGGACTGGGAACATCCATCTCTGGCTTTCCCCTCAGAGGAACTGTTTCAGGAGATGAGGCCATGGTTGTTATCTCCCATAAGAAGGAGATCATGTCTAATCACATTGCCTCCAATTAAACCTAATCAGATAATTGTGCAGGTAAAAGAGAGGAGCTATCTTCATCAAGATGGCTTCTGCCTTACTGTCAGGGCCTAGAAAAGTGGGAACAGAGATTGGCATCGACTGCTTGCCGTAAATGATCTTATGGGCTGTCTCCTAAATGGAAAGGATGTTTCCCTGAAGCAGGCACGTGCACAGGGGTGGTGCTTGGTGGTGTGAGCACCTTCCCTTTTTGTTCCCTTGTCAAAGAGTGCCCTTTGGCCAGGTTGATTTTTTTAACACGCTCAGCCAGTACTGTATTTCCTCGTCAACTTTATTTGCAGCAAAACATGCAATGGCCAAGCCTGTTTGATTAACTTTAGACCAGGTTATATGTTAAAAATATTTTAAAAAAATTGTGATAATTTGTGGATTTTGTGATGTAGCTCATTTAGCTCTAGGCTCACTCAGTTCCATGACTTTAATTAAATTAACCTAAAATAGCTAGTTTAATGCATATACGGTATACAGTATATAATTATAAATGACGTGTCTAGGTGTGTTAGCTCGGGTGACAAGCCATTGTTTTGAGAAACTGAGCTAATTTAGTGGTTCAATTAAGTCACAGACTCCAAAACAACTTGAGTGGTGACAGTTGAAAGGCCAAACGGAGCTGAATTTGACCCAAAGGAAATGGAAACGTCACATCATTGTCCGTTGCTGTTTCACAGTACAGGTATCGCTGTTCAATTTCACGCTGACGGCCTCTGGACAAGCGACACGCAGGAAGCTACAACGTGAACGCAGGCTCCTTCTCACGCTCGTGTTTCTCTCTGGCACGTGGGCGTTCGGGGCCCAGGCAGCGGGATGGACGCCCGAGGATGAAGCAGGCTCCGTTTGAGGAGTGCTGCGGAAGAAAGGGACGTCTCTCTTCCGCTCCCGCTCTCAGTCGTTCTGCTCTCGCCCTCAGGAATCGGGTGATTCCTCCTTTGTCAGCCCTCCTGCGCAAAAAGCATTCCCAGAGACTAGAGTTTCACACTCGAGTCACATGGCGTACTGGCCTTCGTCATGAGTTCCCCTGAGGGTTTGGCCAGTACAGGGCACTGACTACCTTACCTTCAATCCCTACTCTATATCTAGGGGTGCTTAATTGTGTAAGACTGGCTGGCACATTTAATAGTCTCCCATTCATTATCTTACTAATTTCAGGCAATCGCAAGTATTTTGATGGGGCAATGAAGAAACAGATTCATTCATTAATTTAGAAATGAGTATTATCAAAGAAATACTGAGTTACTTCAACATAAGTTCTACTCTTCAGGTGATATGGGACTGTGCCTCTTATATTATATATTATACACTCAGCGAGCATTTTATTAGGTATTATTTTTTTGACTAATTGGTCTTCTGCTGCTGTAGCCTATCCACTTAGAGGTTTGACACATTATGTGTTCAGAGATGCTCTTCTGTATACCACTGTTGTAATGTGTGGTTATTTGCATTACTGTCACCTTCCAGTAAACTTTGACCAGTCTGGCCCCTCTTTGACCCCTCTCATCAACAATGCGTTTCTGTCCCCAGAGCTCTAGAGACTAGGGGCAGCAACAATCATTCCACAGTCACATTCTTTCATTAATTTAATTGCTGCCACATTATTAGCTGGTTAAATATTTGCATTAACAAGCTGGTGCACAGGCGGCACGGATGGTGCAGTGGATAGCACTGCCGCCTCACGGGAAGGAGGTCCTGGGTTTGAATCCCCGTCGGCCGGGGCCTCTCTGTGCGGAGTTTGCATGCTCTCCCCGTGTCTGCGTAGGTTTCCTCCGGGTACTCCGGTTTCCTCCCACAGTCCAAAGACATGCAGGTT
Source organism: Conger conger (assembly GCF_963514075.1). Classification (NCBI taxonomy): domain Eukaryota; kingdom Metazoa; phylum Chordata; class Actinopteri; order Anguilliformes; family Congridae; genus Conger; species Conger conger. The sequence continues at coordinate 8,248,978 of NC_083776.1, read as the reverse complement.
AAGCTGATTGGAGAGTCTAAATTGCCCATAGGTATGAGTGTGTGAGTGTGTGAGTGTGTGAGTGTGTGAGTGTGTGAGTGAGTGAGTGAATGGTGTGTGTGCCCTGTGATGGACTGGTGACCTGTCCAGGGTGTATTCCTGCCTTTCGCCCAATGTATGCTGGGATAGGCTCCAGCCTCCCTGCGACCCTGTTCAGGATAATCGGGTTAAGATAATGGATGGATGGAAGCTGGTGTACAGGTATACCTAATAAATTGCTCAATAAGTGTATAAATACTAATAATGCCATTATGTAATTAGCAAGAGTTTCATGACTAAACCAAAAAGTATAAAATCATGTACATCTGTGTGTGTCATGGGGCCAATGTTTCTCAGTATTTGCTGCTTCCCCCATCCATGCCCCCCACTGACACAAGATTGGCAGCAACCCACCGGCTAACTGGCCTCCCATTAAAGAGCTATCGATTTCTCTGGCCTGATTGTCCGGTGCACAGAGGAGCAGTCACTCACCACTCGGCTCACCTTGCCTTTTGCCGCTAACCACGTTCTTGTATGGGCACAGGAAACGAAATGGAGGCCAGGTCCCGATAAAGACTCAATCGGCACACAGCGGGTGACAAGAGGATCGATTGCTCATTCTGTTTATTTCGAAGGGTCACGATAAATAAATTAAAATAAATGAATAACTGATAGCTTTATAAATGAACTAGATGGCAGATACAAGAAGCATATCTGATCAGGTGTATGGAGTATGGACAAAATATGAGTGACGCCTTTTGAAGAATGGAGCTTGAAGTTATGAGGCATTAAATAGGATCATGAGAGAGCTTAGCGTGAACTTTGCATAGGGGGAGGGTATGTTAGTGACTGGCTGTTGACATTTTAATGATAAATATCAGCACATGAATATCTGTCAGGTATTTTCCCTCTAACAATTAGCCATGGGGGGTTAGCCATTAGTTATATGTAGGTACAGACTTGCATGATCTAATTTGCAATATTATCATATTAGCCCCATGTAGTGTTTTGTAAGAATAAATCTAATAACGTGTTTAAAATGATGAATGGGAAACTCTTGTGGGCTAAACTTTTTTATAAACCCTACTTTGAATCACAACATTTGCTTGCGGTGTGACTTTGAGGAATACACAATCGGATCACTTTCATCCCTGTTGAAGAGGAAACACGAACACAATAAAACGAAGCTTTGGGAAATGCCTAAATGTCATCTCACAAAACCAGAGATGAGCAGAACCAGAAATGTTGGAACTCGTGATAGAAACCCTTTCAACAGATATACTTGATTTCTTCCGTTGAAAATTGCCAGATACCTATAATACGCATTCTCAGTTTCCTCGCCCCTTAAATTGTCCCATGACAATTTACGAAGCCGTTGATGGCTTTTGTTTTCCTCACCACTAATTTGACAGCCCGGGAGGCTGGTCACGGTAACAATAACAAAATCACTGGCTTCAGAACTGAACCCTGGTGACCTTCAAAGCATAAATTGCATTACGCCGAAGAGAAGGAGCCCAAGCCATTTTTTAAATTGATTTAGTTAATGCACAAAGCTCGGGTAGGGAGGCAGTCCTTGGAGCAAGCTTGAGATGTTGAGTAGCATTGTGCCCGTCATAAATTTAGCCCTCCCAGCTCATTGATTCACTATGGGCTCACAATGTTCTGTGCTCTCCCACTCTACCGGGCCACTAGCAGCAGGGCTCACTCAAACATGCTTCTGTGTGGGCCGGACCTTTCCATTGGCCAGGATGGGAGGAGAGGAACAGGTCATTAGCAGAAAGACAGAAACAGATTTTCCGATTGGCCGGATAAAGAAGCTGGATATTTGTGGAAGTGCTCTGTCCATGCTGTAAAATCCAGCTATGCCAGCTTGACCAGCTTGAAAATTGAGTTGAGGATCAAGCTGGGTATGAGCTGGTCAACCAGCCACCAGCTGTTTCAAAACCAAGCTTGAGCTGTTATTTTCAGTATGGTTCCCCACACTTATTTGTTGAAATTGATTAACATTGATTGACATGTTGCCAACTCAAAAGTTTATGGTAGCAGACGGAACTGACATGTATTGATTACCATACTCTTTGTGACACAGAGTGAGGTCATCTTCCATTCCATTCTGGAACTTTCATCAGCAATGCATATACCCCCACAATGTATACATTTGCAAATATTGCTTCAGTTGTATCACTCATTGTGATATCGTGCTGGATTAAAGCTACCGTGTCTGCAGTAGAGCACCTGTGGTGAACACCGCCACCAGGATTCACCCGACGGGACGTTGCCGCTACCAAAAAAAAAAAAAAAACCGCTCGGCCATCCGTCTTGCTAACAAACCCCTGCCGACGTCCCCTCGCGGTGCCGCGATAATGCTTTACGAGAGTGTCATTTAAAAATGACGCGTGGCGCGTCACCGTTTAGCCGGGTTCTGCCGGGGCTGCCGGGGCTGCCGGGTTCTGAGCGGACAGTGATGGATGGGCGGCCGCCGACCCGCAGCGGTTATTTATTCGATTATTTTCTCCCCGGACTCACGGGCCTCTGAATCACGGGGCGGGACTGGTTATGACAGAGGGAGGCAGGGTGAAGAGAGAAGAGAGGCGGAGATGACTATCACCCATCAGGGGGTGCAAACCCAACCCTGAAGGTTGAACAAACACATAGGTTGGACTTCCAGGCTACTTCAGCTTGTCAGTACCAGTTTCCTGTGTGTGTGTAAGTGAGAGAGTACACGAAAGGATCAGTCATCCACGTAAGGGTGTTTAGGGTGTTAAACCTGGGTATGTCGGGGTATGTTTATGTGCATTTGCTGGGGGTATGTTAGTATACTCATGCTTCAGGGTTTTGAGAATTCGTCCCCAGCAATTCATCATGTAAAAGGCTTAAATTCTCACGAAAAATTATCTCACATTAATGGCAAAAGTGATTCTCACTTTAATGGTAACAGTTACGTCATTTTGCTGTGCATCAGCATACCACTAGTGGCACTGTATGTATCACTGATTACCTGAAAAGTAAGGAGGCTCTGTTGCATTAGATAAAACCTCATGACTTAGGGCTCATATTTCAGGGAATTTCATCAGCATACGTTTGCTATAAATTTACAGTTTCTCATAATTTTATCGAAGGATTTGCCTCATTTAGTTGCAATTATGAGGAAAGTTCAAAGCATTACAATATATTACATGGCTTTTAGCAGACGCTCTTATCCAGAGCGACGTACAATGAAGCATGTGCAGTATGAAATAATACTTCTTTTTTTTATCCATTACATTCCCCAACCATTCCCCAACCATATCTTGCATTAAATACAGATATAATCAGGTTTTATACTGACAGCTATGAATTTCCCACTGGAAAATCATTCTTGAATCATTATACATGCAACACAAAATAATAATAATGTGCATAAGCAAAATAACAAGTAACAGCAACAAAAAATGGCACCTGTGTGTACTGATATCTCACTGTGAGCAGAAAGATAGCAATTGGCATGACACTTTTATATCTCTATAGCACATTAGGGTCTCAAATTCAAAGTGCAGGGTTCATCCAACGGGCGCTCTCTCTCTCTCTCTCTCTCTCTCTCTCTCTCTCTCTCGCTTTCTCTGTCTCTCTCTCTCTCTCTCATTTCAAAGGATGGGTATTTTCTCAGAGGGGGGTTCAGGTTATGATAATGGTGGTGGGACATTGATTAGGCAGTCTGGCTGACAGACTCAGCTGTTTCCACACAGCCTTTGATTCAGGCAGTCACTCTGTTTTCCCGTGCAGCGGGGCACAGATGCTCACAAAATTCTCATTAACATGAACCCCTGTAAATAATGCTTTGAAAGACAGCAATGGAGCGTGGAAAACACTAACAGTCACGCGTTAAGTGTAACTGTAAGAAGTTCACATTTCCATCTTCCATCAAGATGAATCTGCCACATTAATATGGCAGATATTAACTTATTAATAATTATTTACTGGAAAGTAATACTCATTTATGAAAAGCTTTACTTTCTGTATAGTTACACAGTCTGAGATTATTAATGATATTAGGTGGGTGCTCTTAAATATTTTATAAACAACATTTTCCGCATGTAAAACACCTACAGAGCCTTTTTAAAAGATGCCATAATCTTACCGTTCAGATATTTCTCTGCCTACCCAACAAAATGACTCACTCAGCCTGGACCATGTCTTGGGGCGTCAATAGTTTTTCATGATGTTATTTTTGAGGGAGACATGGTAATTAGAAGAAATTATATAAAATGTACATTGAGAGGTTTTCTGGCAGCTTTTTTTTTTGTGTTTGTTTAAAGATGGCCTTCCATGAAACTGCTGAACTGGCTCCAAATGATTCCCCTGGCATCCACAGGCCACTCGTTATTGTTGAGAGACTCCCATCTTCCACTGCCTCTCCTGAGGTGATATGTGGCTTACAGTGTGGATCTATATCACTGGCGAGATGCTCCCTCCTGGCACCTTTTCAAATTGCCCAGTCGGTCAGGTCAAGTCAGTAAATTGAGGATCCTATCAATTGACGTTCCACGTATGCTTGCCTACAGTACATTCTGCAATTACGGTTTTGAAATATGTTTACCATACCTCCAAACATTCCCATCTTTAAAAATGTGGATGTCCCCACGGTTGAAATATGGGTGATAAAGAGAGATATGATTATTTTTCGGTATTTTCATTCATTGCATTTTGAACTGAAGGAAACTGCTTTGGAACCATAGAGTTTAGCCAGTCGATCAATTGTTCTGGAATCCATTCTGGAATCAAAAACCAGCTTTTTGGAATCAAACAGCCCCGGAAATCATTTTTATTCATCGCTCGTTTTTAAAGTTAAAGGAAGAAAAACAGTTTTTCCTCTGCGACGAGTGCCGTGCAGAATGCTCGCAGTGTGCCCTCTGTGTGGGAGTTGTATGAATTTTTCAGGGGCAGCTGCTGGGAAACATCTGGGATACGGGTGGGACTGTGTCCCTCGGCTGATCCCTAATTAATCAGATGCAAAGGAATAATCAATTAATTAATGAGTTCCAATAGAGTCCTGCGATACAAGTGCTAATTAAATACATCTCAGCGGGCAGGGAGTGCGTAATGTCTCTGTGGTATCTGTTACCCTTTCAGGGTGTGAGACAAGCTGTGGAAGATTTTCTAACTTTCTTTACAAAGAAAGCATTCAGGATTTGTGCTATTGAATAGATATTACATTACATTATTGGCATTTGGCAGACGCTCTTATCCAGAGCGACGTACAGTTGATAAGACTAAGCAGGAGACAATCCTTCCCCTGGAGCAATGCAGGGTTAAGGGCCTTGCTCAAGGGCCCAGCGGCTGTGCGGATCTTATTGTGGCTACACCGGGATTAGAACCACCGACCTTAGGGGTCCCAGTTATTTACCTTAACCACTACGCTACAGGCCGCTACAGGCCGCCCTCAGATATAGTGATGCCAAGAGGATGGGTGGAGTGGAGTGTTCTGGGCCAGTGACCAGTGTTCTGGGCCACTGACCATTCAGCAACTGCAGTGTTTCTGCTAGAGAGGAGGCCTGCAGGACCAGGGCCAGCCCTGTTTGGACAGCAGCCCCCACACAGGCACGGCAGCTGTGGCTCATTGCCCATCATGCAGCTGCTGCCTATTGCCTCGTTCAGGGCCTGAATCAGGGCCTGGTTCTTGGCTCAGAGAGGGAAACTTAGGCTGTGTCCGTAATTGCATACTTAGCGTACTACGTTTAAATGAAGATCAGCCTGAAATTTAGTGCGAGTAGTGTGCTAGTATGCGGTTGTGGCCTTAGTTTGGCATCTGAGCCAGCACACGGAGAAGATCTGGGCTTTAAAATGCTTCTCTTTCACCTTCAACCTCTGGATCACTTTTCTTTGTATGTAATTTTTCTGGTTTTGCCTTTATAATACTTCTTTTCTGGATCTTTTCTTTGTGTTCAAGAAGAGAATAAATGGTGGTACGCTGAACCTTTTCTTGTTGTTGTGTTACAGGCATGACAGTGGCATGGTTACGCTGAGTTTCGGCTAGAGTACCTCTATGAATTTTATGGAACTGAGATGTACAGGCCTTTGCTGGAAATGCATTTTGTGGTTGTGAAGGAGCTGGGTCGTGCGTTGCTGCTGCGTGGTGAAGGCCCTCTTCTGACGTGGGTGAGGTCTCTGCGGCTCTTTTGCCCTCAGACACCCTTTCCCCAGTGGCACGTGGCTTGCTGCGTTCGGCCGGTCCGATTGCATAAGACACAGTGAGAAACGGCGATGTGAAAGAGAAGCACGTTAGCGCCAACATCAGCACTGACTCGGCAGGGCCTGGCTTTCACCCCCCCCCCAACACTGCAATCACGCCCTGAGGCCACCCCTATAGAGGAGCTGCTCTTATTGCGTCACACCCTGAACTGAAAAAAAAACACTCACAAGATTAAGTACATTACACAATGTTAATTTATCTGCTTATTATGAAAGCCTTCTTGGAAATTTGCCATAATATCAATAAGGCTCTGCTCACCCAGGTCTATATGAATGACCAGGATAAAAAAATATGGAGGAACTAAAATTAAAACATAATTACATAATGCTACATCTACATTCTTTCTCCAGTGACAAACTATTAGCATATGACTTGGGTTCAGCAGTGTACCGCTGTACATTTTGTAAATGCGGGAAAGATACAGGAGAGTATCGATTCACTGCGTTCTCATTCTACATTTTCTGGCGGCAGGATATTTATGTGTTCCTTAAGTGATCTCCCCGGCTAATGTAATTGCTGGACTCCTAATTGAAAAAAATTAAGAAGGCCAGAGAGGGAGAGAAAGAGAGCGAGCCAGAAGGAATCAGATGAAGGAAGGGGGAGAGGGTGAGAGAGAGAGAGAGAGAGAGAGTGATGGAGTAATAGGCTGAGAAAGGGAAAGCAAGGGAGAGGACGGGAGGGGGACAAAGAGAGGGGGAGAGTGAGTGAGTAAGATTGTAATGGTCGTGACGTTCGTGAGGGTGGTGTGGGGTTATGAGAGAGTAGGACACGTGCGTGGTGGTGGTGGTGGTGGGGTGGGGGTTGTTTTTCTAAATGTCTTGCACGCACACGTTCACTCGGTCCTTACATCCATTCCTGATTCATCCCCTCCATTTTCTATCAGTGCTGCAAAGCACATGAGCAAATTAGATTGGTGGGACGGAGCGGGAATGGTAATGTAATTTGATCCCCTGGAAACTGAGTTACTACCTTGGGCCGCGTACTGGGATGCACTTAGAATGGCGGTGCAGAGGAATGGCAGCTGGAGGGCCTTGGCAGCGGCCATTTTACGGCCATTCCTCCCCCGTCTCTCACTGGAAACGGGCACACGGCTGCCCAAAGCAGAGCTGATGTTGGCACAATTGCAGTGAGAAGTGCTAGATACCTTTCCTGATACAGTTGAATAAATTCCGTGTGGTGAAGTCTATAGGGTGGTTTGACTCCGTCACTATCTGTGACCCGGTCTTGAGTGAAGTGAAAAAAATACATAAGGAGTAAACAGGGCAAGCTCCTATTTAAATGGAGGGAACATATGTGGAGATCTGTTTTAAGTATCTCTGATGAGGAAAACCATTTAAATTTAATTTAGGTTGTGTTCATGATCATAATACATAATAATGTGCCCCTAAGGTTTATTATTATTTTTTTAAATACAAAAATGCAATTTAATACAGTTATATTATTTCTGCAACAACAAAATGACAGCCTCAGGGGTAGAACCCTGAGTGCAGGTTTTGGCTGGGAGCAGAGTTACAGGAGGAAGTACGGGAGGCTAATGCAGTCGCCCCCCTGCCCCCCCGCCCCCCACCCCTTTATTGAGCTCTCTCTGTGTTCTATGTGGCTCAGGGGCCACTCACTGGGGACTGGGAACAAAGCGGGCCCCTGAGGGCCGTGCAGAGTGCTGCTTCTTCAGGTGCACATTAGTGTCCCCTGCTGAATGGGGTACCGATAATGTCAGGGGGGAGGGGAGCTGTGATGTGACGCACTGTCCGAACGGACGCACTGTTCTGGAATGCACGCCAGAATGTCAGAAGCTAATAGTATTCCCGTATTCGCACACTGGCTTGCGACGTCCATCTCCACTGTTGGACATTGACAAAGAGTGTAAACGTATTGAGTGCGTCTTCCTGTGCTGTTTCAGTATGTGTGGTGATGCGTGCCGATGTGGGCCCAGGGAGGAGCTTAGAGGGCTACTCAGACTGTTTTACCCAGAAGGCCGCAGTGAATGACATCAGCCAGGGGCTCTGTGAGAGACAGAGCTACTCATCTGAACCTGAGCTTATCCCTGCCCATTTACAATCCGGTAAAGCAGGCCCTGACATCTTTACTCCGGGACATGCAAAAACAACATCACTCATGCATTTAACTATTACCGCTAGAACCGCTACATTAGATTTATGTGTCAGGAAAATCTATTGAAACGAGACCGATAAATGTCTTTCACCTTCAAAACAAGCCGTCGATGAAGACAGAAGAAAAACCCCAGAGAACCCCCACCGAAACAAGCTGAAGCCCTGCTGGTGCACCTGCCGTCTCAAACATATTTGAGGATGCAGATGTGTCTTAAAAAGGCACAAAAAACGGCGAATACGTAAGCGAGTGGAATCAGCTTAATGAGCCGAGCGGCGGAGAGTGGCTGGGGGCAGGCTGTAACTCACGGCTGCACTTTTCATTACCGTAAGTGAAGGGAGGGCGAATATGAAGGACATTGATCCAGGCTTATAAATAGTCCCCGGGGTTTTGGGGGGGAAGGACTGGCGTGGGATGGGGCGGGGTGGGGAAGGGCGGAAAGGGGAGGGCTAGGGCCTCTGGGAGTGGTGAGTGGTTTAGTCTTCAACCGTTTGGTTGCCGTCTTGCCAACAGGTCTTCTGCTCATTCATAAAAATCTCAAAAAACTTTCCCAAGCCCCGCCTCTCCCTGTGGATTTCTCTGGGCGCGCTCGATTAGGGGCTCCCGCTCGGGACGAGACATGGCGGCTGAGAGCAGATCTCTCTCAGTTGTCACCCAGGCCCTCCTGGCGGATGTCACTTCCTTCCCGGTCTCCGCCCGTCACGTGGCCGGGAGGGAACCGGGCGTCGGTAAACGAGCGTGCCCAATCGATCAAAAAACAGCCTTGTGACATCAGCGATGGGGGGGGGGGGGGCATGGAGTGAGCATGGTTTCCCAGGCATCGCAATTTGTTTCTCAGTCCGAGGGACAGAACAAGACAAACAGATCAATACTGATATCTCTAAGGCCCGTAACCGAGCTCTGATATGTTATCGACAGTCAACTCATTGAATTAGGTTTTTTGGCTTGGCGTAGCACTTTTCCTCTATCGGAGATCGCTGAGGACCGCTGGAACGGCGAATGCCCCGCAGCCGCAGGGAACGCGCCGGTCAAGATGCCGAGGCGTCATAAATCTGTCCGGAGGAGGTACGCAGGACTGTACACAGCAATCATACAGTTCTCCATGAGCTGCTGTAAATCTCTAAACATACACCGTGAATATTGCATTTGAGGTTTTACAACTGTTACATTTGCATTCGCAGAAAATCACCAAGACTCTTATCGTGGTGCGTGGCTCTGTCTGTACACAGCCATAACCTGAACCACTCTACCTGTAACTTACTCCTGAAGGCACATGGTTTCTTATTCATTGATTCATTTATTGTATTATTTATCTATTTATGCATTAATCTACTGGCTGTTGCTCATTCATTTGGTATTTGTCGGCATTAGTGTAAGCTATTCCTCTATGAAATCAAATGTGTTTTCCAACTCTTCATTAGGCTTTCAAGAAATTAATGGCATGTACTTAATTTCGGTTTAATGTGTTTACCTCAAGCATTGTTGTAATAATAGAAAAGGAATATCAAGTTCCCTTTGACATACAGTAGCATCACAAATGCAAAGTACTATGGTAGAACTATGGTCGTACTGTGGAAGAACCTATGCACTTGTAAATCGCTTTGGATTAAATGCCAAATGAGTACAATGTAAATGTATGGCGCCAGGAAGGGAAATTGGGGTGCTGTCCACCAGGTGGCAGCACCGGCCCTTCGTGCAGGTATGGCCACAGCTGTGATTCATTGCAATCACTGTAGCTGTGGCCAATTACCTCGTTACATACAAGAGGCCTGGTGTTCAAGCCTAGGAGCTGGGGTTTGAGAAGCAACAGTTTCCATGATCGATTTTTGGGGAATTTCCAAGTGTTCTCGTAATCATCCCTGCTGAAAAAAATAAAAATAAAATAAAATTTAAAAAAATAAATAAAAAAAACAGCTCAAACTATATTGTAAAAAAAGCTGGTCGCTGCTTGACCAGTTAGATACCAGCTTGACTGATTTTCACCAGAGGAGCTGATTTTGTGAGTTAAATCCCAGTGATCGAGACCTTCCTTGTGACCGGTTTAATTTCGCATATGGAATTACAGGGTAGCTCACAATCAAAGATTTGTTGCTATGGTGAAATCCATTCCCTACCATCGATGGCAACAAAAAGCCAGGCTGTACACATGACAATGTCTCCAGACCCGGGGTGACCTTTGACCCCGCCAACCCCGCTCTGTCACAAGTGTGAGCTGTCCGATGGCCGACGGAAGCATGTCTGCCGCCCGACTGCCCATGACGCACCCCGGCGACAGTACGATGACACAGACACTGTCCGGCCCTGCACCGTGGGGGATGACATCACCGCCTCGCCGTTAAGATAACGATTCTGAAAACACAAAACCTGGTGAAATTTCTTAGCTTGAGGAAATGCAAACTCTTTTTGTCTTTTAGACTTTGGACACTGAGAAGTCAGGCTTCTTTCATGTACAGTAATACATTTTTAGTGCACATGTTCCTGTACATTGCCTGTAACAAGTGCCACTGACTCAGCGTTGACCTGCAATTTGAACTGCTTTCATAAATAAGGAGAGCGATGGCTTTCGCCGTTCGTAATGCTTGTCTGAAGGGAGATGCAGCCCTGATCACTGTGACCTTGTGTCAGCCTAGGAGTGCTTCAGAACAATATTCATATAAGAGCCATCAAAGAATGTTGCCACGGAGGTAAAAACCAGAGTATTTCCAGCCCATGAAAAAAAGGAAAAAAAGAAACACATCAACTGGCTCGGCTTGGTTTGATTCACCTTTTTACCGTGTTTGAAGCACAGAAAAGTGCTTTTCACACTCAAATACAAAATTGTTGATCAGAGCTACAATCATTTAAATCCGAGGTCTGCTCACATCTTCCGGATCGAACATGTTTTTTTTTTGCAGTGCTTGTTTCCTGAACTGGGAGAATTTGCTTTGCAGCTGGAGGAGGAGGCTGTTTTGCGAGCATTGAACATATATTACATTTTAATATTAAAACCTATACGTATAATATAATGTATGCAGGTAACTCTTTGCACCAATGCACCAATGTGGCTTTACCTGTACATTGAACTGTCTGAACAAGAGAATGAGTCTTATTAGTCTTATTGGGATGACATGGCTCAGGCAGGAAGAGCAGTCGTCTGGCAGTTGGAGGGTTGCCGGTTCGATCCCCCGCCCGGGCTGTGTCGAAGTGTCCCTGAGCAAGACACCTAACCCCCAAATGCTCCTGATGAGCTGGTCGGCGCCTTGCATGGCAGCCAATTGCGGTCGGTGTGTGAGTGTGTGTATGTGAATGGGTGAATGAGAAGCATCAATTGTACAGTGCTTTGGATAAAGGCGCTATATAAATGCCAACATTTTATTAAACTTCAAAAGGTAAGTAGACTTCAAAATTGTAATATTTCCACAAAACTGCATGGACAAAGTCTAGTATTGCTTCTTTTATAGTGAAGCCACTTGTCTTTCACACACAAAATCTCTTGCTATTTTGATGTTGTCAGACACAACAATGCATATTTTTGGTGTTGTTAGACACAACAATGCATGTGTATTTACTGTCTGCCATGCTAGAGATGCATCTGTATACATCTGATTAGCTCAGAGGGCTACTGGACTGCAGTCAGTGGGGGCCTATGGAATAAAACGGTTATTTCTGGAGATTGTTTGTGTATATATAGGTGAGGGTGGTGAAATAAAAATGTAGTAGTTTGTGCTTGCACTGTAGAAATGGTCATCGTGATATCAGTACTAAGAATATAAGTTGTAGTAACAATGATGAGCAATAGCCATAATAAATACAGCAATGGTGTTAATGAATGAAATGAGTGAGTAACGTCGGTTGCAGTTGATATGGCATTTTCGGAATGTTCACTTTCGAAATCTTACCTTACTGAGTAAAATGGAGGACAGACTGGCCTCTGGAGCTCGCCTTCCCCTCTCTCAGATGTGACTCTCCTGAACCCGTGCCAGAAGGTAATCACACTAATGGAGTCGTTTGCACTGAGTGCTGCTTCCGGAGAGGCCCAAGTGAGCAATGCTCTTTAATTGGCCGGAGAAAGATTGAATAAATCCCCCCCCCTCCCCAGCCCTCTGCAGTAAACGCAGGAGTGTCACTCTCAGCCAGGCCCCGCCCTCACAGGCAGCCAGCGCCTCACCTCTGGGTGTCCCTCTCTGCCTCAGTACGGCCGGTCAGCACTGAGGTCGTTCTGATATTTCACATATATGTGGGCAGCCTGTAGCATAGTGGTTAAGGTAAATGACTGGGACCCGCAAGGCAAGGCCCTTAACCCTGCATTGCTCCAGGGGAGGATTGTCTCCTGCTTAGTCTAATCAACTGTACATCACTCTGGATAATTGCGTCTGCCAAATGCCAATAATGTAATATAATATTTATGGACTCGGTATGTGTGTCTTTCTCTATACGGCACAACAGGATGTCATTACAGTCTATCTTTGATTGTTTGATTATCTCTGTGTAAGGGCCGAGGGTAATAAAATAAACCATATTCTTCTGGGTAAGGGCATGAGTTTGACTGTAACATTGGCGGGGAGACATTTTCCCATTTCAATATTCGATGCCAACTACCTAGATGTATCCATTCTTTTATCTTCAAATGAAAAGAAAACATCTGAATATCATTGGTCAGCTTTCGGAAGCAAAATACCTGTCATATCTCAATATGGTTTTCAGGTTCAGATACCCTACATCCGTACTGGCTCCTGTCTTAATCAGTGAGCTAGCCGGTTCCAAGATTAATCTAATCAAAAACATTTTTTTTTTGGAGTACATAGGAGGCAGGGAGGATGTAGAAGTGCAGTTAACCTTTTGTGATGCCGTTAAAATGACACATGATTTTTTTCAGTTGTGGAGACAACACTGCTCCACAGTGTGGGGGTTGCAGGGGGAGGGGGCAGGGGCAGGGGCAGGGGGAAGGGGAGGGGGAAGGGGAGGGTGCAGGGGTGTTGGGGAATCGGCCCCATTTGAAATCAGCACTTAACCTTCTGGCATGTGGACTTACATCGCAGGAATATAATTTTTAATTTTTTTGGGACTGAATATTTTGGGTTTGTACAACAAATACTAGAAAAGAAAAAATAATCTAGAAAAGGTATCTCTGCAAGCTCATGCAAACCCTAGCAGAGATACCTTGCCCCCCAAGGCTATTATTAACATCTTTCATAATAATGAACAAAGAATCCTGTATAAAATAGACAATACAGGTAATTACTAATGAGCTATACTGTGTACTCCAAAAAGGGACAAAGAAATGTATTTATTTTTTTATATTAATATAATTGCTCTGAGAAACAGCAAGTTTTTTCTTTCACAATTAAGATTTATTTCCCCAAAAGTTATGTGTCACAATTATTTACCCTCCTGTGTTCAGTACCTTATGTCCCGTCTTTTTGCAAGGTTAATACTACTGAGTCATCTTCTATCTTGTTTTATGGCCAGAATGTACTGTTCCAGCACTTCAGCCTGTCGAGCTGTATTCTGTGTCTATCTTAATGAAACTGAACTCACGGCCAGTCTCAGTATAACTCCTCATGTGTACGTCTGCAGACAGGGCAAGAGCTGAGAGGAGGCAGATTGCTGGCCGGCCTATCTTCAACAAACTTAATAACACTGATTTACTGGAAGGTCCTCAGCAAATCATATAGTAGAATTCATTAGTGAATCAGTGTCAGTAAGAAACCCACACAATTCTGAACATACGATAGACTGCAGTTTGTGTTAGCCATGTGAGCAAGAACTTGCCTTTTAAACATTTTTTTTTGTGTTTGATTCTTAAGCTTGTCACTTAAAAAAAATAAACCTCCCGGTATGTAGTCCCAACTCCCTCTTGGAATTATACGCACTGCATAGAATTAACATTGGAAATGTTATCTTACGGGATAACAGACGATAGCGATGAATGAATGAGCCTTTTCTGCGGTCGATACAGTGTCAGAATCCTTACTGACCCTCATGTGCTGGTGTGCCTGGCAGAATCATATGGCATGTGTCAGATGTAATCTCTAATGCAGGTGATCTGATGAAAGGCTGTCTGAGGAAGATATGCTGGCTCACCCACACAGCCACTCACTCACAGGAAAATGAAAGGCTCTGGGGTTGACAATAACACTTCAGAGACATGATGTAATGGGCTGTCCTGTCTCATTTCAGGCCTCTGATGGATTTTCCACAGTGATTATTTTGTGATTATTGTGTCTCAATAATTATTTAAATAAGGAGAATACATTATTTATGAAATCATAGAATAGACTAGGGGTATTATTTGGGCCTGTTAATCATGTAAATCCTCCATAGACAGTGAGAGTACAAACATTTTCCTTAAACACAGATCACAGAAATACGCATGTTTGCTAGTGTAGAGCTAGCATGTTACAGCAATGGTTATTGGATACATAGGAATTTTTTTCCTGTACATGCTAGGTAAAGAGTGCATGGCAGCAGGCTTAATCCACTAAATACATTTACAGTCTTTACACTGTTTCTAAAACTAGTACTTACAGTATATATATACAGTACATTACTCTAGCAATCTAGCAAAAATTCACCTGATTAGCATAAGTGTATATGTGGTCACTAAAGCACAAATGTGAACTATGCTAACCAAGAACCATAGTATCTATTACAGTCCAGTTGGTAATTGATATTGATAATTGAACACTTAGGGCCTGATTTACTAAGACAAAAAGTAGTTTTAGCACAAGCAAAACCAATAACATGACTAACGATTGGTCATGGTATTTGATTTGTACAAATCATTGGTTGTATTATTAGTTTTCTGTGTGGTGAAAGGTTTTGCACGTGCAAAAGGTCTTTCGGGGTAAATCAGGGCCTTACTGTATATTTTCCTTATTTGCGAAAAAATATTTTCTGTACACAAGGACACACAAGGAGAAGGCAGTTGAATTGCTCATATTTGTCAGGTGGATATTTTATTTCCAGAACTAAAACATGTTCTGCAGCGAGCTCATTGAAACTGCTGCATCATTCCACTTATATTGAATTTTGGGAGGGGAAAATGGCGACAGAGAAAGAAAGAGAGTAGTAGTAAAAATGACACAAGTGACATTTTGAAGTCCTTAGGCTTTCTCTGCAGTGTCCCATTAAGTGGAGTGGAGTGGAGGGTGGGGGTGGGGGTGGGGCCTGAGACTACAGCAGCGTCCTTACGGGCAGCGCGCTCACCACTGAAAGTTTGCCAGCGGATCCATTAGGCCTGATTGAAGGAGAAGCAGGGGAGATTAAAGGCTAACTGAAGGTGAGGACTCCTCTGCCAGGCTCATCAGGATGGGGGGGGGGGGGGGTGGAGTGGAGTGGAGGAGTTATGGGTTATGGGGCCTCATGTTAGTACGACCCCACCCCCAATTGACAGAGATGGGGGGGGGGGAGGGCCAGAGTCCTCAGGAGGCCACGTCGGCTGCCGTAACTTCTCCATCAGGGGAGAGCGCGGGCAGACGGGTGGCCGGTGATGACGTTTCTGTCCAGGAAGCCGATCCAGCCAACCCCAGGCAGCATGACTGGTGGCGCTATGAGTGACATCAGCGTCACTCCATTGTTGTGAAAGACAAAGACATGCCGTGCAGTTTGGAGAGGGTTGGCTTGACCTCCTCAGTTCCAACGCCGGTGTGATGTTAACGGAGTCTGTTTTAGACTACCATTACATTACATTACAATACATGTAATTTGGCTAACGCTTTTATCCAAAGCAACTTACAGTTGATTAGACTAAGCAGGAGAAAATCCTCCCCTGGAGCAATTCAGGGTTAAGGGCCTTGCTCAAGGGCCCAACGGCTGTGCGGATCTTATTGTGGCTACCCCGGGGATCAAACCACCGACCTTGCGGGTCCCAGTCACATGCCTTAACCGCTATGCTATAGGCCACCCAGCTCGAGTGGAACGTTCCCACTGCTAACCATAACCTTAGCAATGTAATCCGTTGCCAGAACGACTGTAAAAATGTGAGGATTTATGTTCATGTAGCTAAAGAAGATGCAGCCATCTCAATGAGAGCACCTTGGCACAGTTAGCTTGCCCTCTGCAGAAGGACACTGATCCGATTTTCCTGTTCAGAAGACCAATCATGTCCTTCGTGATGCAATAACCACAGATAAGACATGCTAATTACTCCCACATATAATAGTGGCCTAATCATGTATTATCAAAAAGCTGTGCTTCAAAATGTGATTTGCTAAACCAAGGATAGAATTGTTCTGGACTATTTTTAAATGCACTCTTACTTGCAGTCACATTCTCTGCCAAGAAACAATGGCATTCAGCAACAAAAACAGAGGTAATTAATACACAAATAAGTGGTGTGTCATACACTCAGTGAAATGAGTGAAACTCATTGTGCATTGTGTCAAATTGAAAAATGGCAATAATATACACAATCTGGTGGTGCACATAGGGTATGGGAAAGTACCATGTAAATGCTAGGCACCTGTTGTGCTGTGTCATACATCATATCACGTAGCTCTTATCCACTCTCCCACTGTACTTGACTACAATTTTAATTTGAACTTGACGCAGGGTCAATGTATTTGTCTCACAATATAAAAAATGCTTATAGGAGGTAAAGAAATTGTGTTTTATGCTTCTTGGCAAAAGGAGAGCTTGCTGGTGCTAACAGGGGAACAGGCTCTTGGATGCTTGAGTTATGAGTTTGAAGAGAATCTAATCTCGCGCCGAGAGTGATGCAGTACCACAGATATGAATTTCAAACGCTGACACAATTTTTGACGCATAGCGTCTCTTTAAAGGGTGTGTTTCCCCCAGTGAGCGCAAGAGACATTAGTCTGGAAATACACTGTCCGAACCTTGGAGATAAGGTAACTGATTCATGTTTGAAAACACAGAAAGGCCATGCTTTGTTAGCGAAGGATTTATGTGGCTTGCTGTTGATGCAAGATGTGATCGATCCCACTCAAGACCTCAGGCACACAAAAAAAAACACTTCCAGAGCGATATGCCTACATTAAGGTTTTTTTCCCTCTTTTTCACAGAACTGATTATGTGTGTGAATAAGGTGTATTTGTTGTGAGACGTGCCATCGCTGGAGAAGAGGAGAGGAAGGAATGGGAGGGGAGAGACAAGAGGAGAGGAAGAAAGGTAGGGAGAGAGCGGAGAGGAGAGATGAATTAAGCAGGCTGAGCTCAGGCAGTCTTTCCCTAATCAGGGTAGGTGTTGGATGCTGAGGGATGCAGGTTCCGCTAGGCTGGCTAATGAAGAGCCTTTCCTCCACTAAAAAACGCCAGCGCACTATTTTCACCTGCGCCTGACAGCCTCACAACATCCCTCCCTCAGTCATCAAATACTGTTACACTGCGACTGCACGGACCACCAGTGACAAAAACACCCTGTCAGAGCATAAAACAAGCACAGCTATGCGCCAAAGCATTAGCCATGTGTATTTCAGCCTGCTTCATTTAGCTCAGCCCTGGCTGTCTACCCCTTTTCCTTTGACATTCAGCACACTCCATGGTCGCAGTATGGATGTTGGCTAATTGTGCTAGATAATTAGGCAGCTGTTGGTTGTTGTTTGCATTGTCCTTTTTCTTAGACGGGCTCTCGTGGAAGTTAAATTTATTCAGGTATGCGTCCCTAATGAAGAATAGATGGTAGATGGGAAATTCTATTTCTCCTTGATTTCAATTACATTTCGTTTTTGAAATTGTCACAGGAGTGACCAGAGCATAATCCGTACTGTTTCTATTCAAATTCTCAAGCTTTTCTCAGCAATTACGGCAAAACTGTCAATGGCAGTTGGCTCATCTTTCATCTTCCAAGAACAAAGATCTTCAGCTGGCCCACTCTCAGCCCAAAACCACATCCAGCCGAATACCCAGCGAGGGGAGGCAGGGGCTGACTGTAGCATGCTGTGTCTTGCTCTCCAAAAAGTGACTCTGACAACACCAGGAGGCTCCTAGCAGGATAATACTGTGCCTTTTAACAATAAGGTCGAAGAGGGACCCTGCAGGGAGATCAAAGGCAGACTCACAATTTAGTTTCCCCCCGTAATTCAGCATCTTAGTGGAGTCCTGGCCAGGGAGATGTGGGGTAGCAGCCATTAATATTACAGCAGTGTTGAAAGAGGATGGCCACACGAGCAGCCCTCCTCTCCTCTAAACATCAGGAGGAACCTGACTCTCTTCCCTTTGTTCCTCTCTCCTCCGTTCCCTCTCAGCATGGCCTCCCAGAGTAGCGTTCCACAGCCCCGCCCTGTAGATAAAGGGGTGCTAGTGTATTTCCTGAGCGTTTCTAGCAGCATTGCTGTGCTTGAAGACGAAGCCAAACTCGAATTTCAAACTCATGACAAATACATTGCTTGTGTGAAAAACTGGTCATATTTTTGACAATCAAGGACAGGAAGGTCCTAATGTACCCCTTTTTGCACTTTGTGACTCAGAACCTATGAAATTCAGTCAATTATGCAGGCAGTCGTTTCCCACCATGTACCAGCTGAGTGTTCTCTGGAATCTTTGATGAAAGGCCTCAGTCTGAATTTATAAATTCATGTTGTCACAACTGCCTCCATTAGTGTCTCAAATTGTTCCAAATTGTTGTGGTCCCTGTAGCTGGTTCAGATCATCACTGTCACTAAATGAACCTATCTAAAGCCTAAAGAGTTGTTCTCCCTCTTTTACGAGTGATGTTTGTCTTATGGTGAGGAGCCCTGTTTTGCATAAACACACAGAGAGAGCATGCAGGAGACCTAAAATCAAATGCAGATGCAAAGATCATTTCAATTCTCATAGGGGCGGTCCTATAGCCACTCGGAACTTCTGATGAAGTTCAGCTGCTATTGGGTCACAAAAAAAATGGTCAAACAGGTTCAATTCCCTGTACAGAATGAAGAATTGAAATGTCAGGACGTATTACATATTTATGAAGGTGGGGCACATTCTGCTTTGGATGAAATGCTTATTGTTGTTAAGTGTCTGTGTAATTGCTGCCAAGCACGGTACAGTAGATTCAATAAAATGTCTCTCGTTGCCACATTGTCTTTATGACATTTGATCCACTCTAAAAAGGCCGAATTGTACCATTTTGTAATTAATTTAGCATTTCCATTGTTAAGAGGGAGCGAGCACGGACCAGGAAGACAGCCCTCTGGGTAACCAGTCTGAGGTGAAGTGTAGCCAATGACACATCTTTAATGTCAGGCGAGTGTGTTTTTTTAAGGTCAGGCATAAAGGCACTTGCCTGCCTGCAGTGGGGCAGCCCACCCCCGCTCTGTCTACCACACACGGTGATTTATAACAGTTAGCACAGTAAATGCTATTACAATGGAATGAGCCTGATTCATAGAGGCTAAAAGCTACCGCTGAACGGGCCTTTAAGGATGGAAAAAACCGCCTCTGTTGTCTGCTTGCATTCATTAATAAATAAAAAAGGTCTCATTCGGATTAATTCTGTCTTTTTCAAGGTTTTTTTTTTTTTTTTTAATAATTTTTTTTTTAACTGGTTACATTTTTATTTTATTTTTTTTATTTAAAAAAAAAATGCTCCAGTGAGAATGAGCACTTTTATCTTTTATTGTTTATTTGTTTAGCTCACTTCCTTATTCAGACAGACTCCTGTAGCTTACATTTTAACATGCAATCAATTTATATAGCCGGATACTTACAGATGCAATTCAACTTAAGTGCCTCTCCCAAGAGTACAACAACAGTGTGCAGTATGGGATATTCAACCTCTGAGCTACTAAAGTAGCTCGCTAAGTAGTACCCATGAATATATGAATTAAAATAAGTTCACTTTGATTATTTATATTTTCTGTACACATAATGGACAAACGAACACGTATTGCAGCTGATGATTTCTCTTTTTTCGTAAAGGGTATGCTGGCCTGGAAAGCAAGAAACTGTTAACGTTAATCGCAAAACAAAACATGTTTTTTTGAAAGCAAGACTTTTCCAGCTCACCTGATTTGACACAATCAATCAGCAGGAGGAAGAGGATGAGGGTTGATTTATTTCCAGGACTGTCAACAAGGCCTGATTAGGTTGGGGGGGGGGGGGGGGGGGTTGTCAGGGGTGATCCCTAATTAATCCAGCACGGGGCCCATCTGCCCTCTGTGGCCCCCTGGGCGCCAGGCAGGTGGGGGTCAGTGGACTCTGGCTGTTTCTCAGCCCTCCGCCCCATGAGAGCAGCCAGGGACATTGCTGATTGGAGAAGCTGAAAGCAAATTGGACAGTCTGCCCCATGTGGCACCATACAGAGTGCTCAGAGAGACAGGCAACTTCCAAGAAAAAAAAAAAGCTCTTTTTCAATTCTGGCACCACAATTTGCTCATCTCTTAACTGATGATGATGATGATGATGATGAGCAACTGGTTGGTTATTGATGGCCTTTTTTAAAATAATTTACTCCAGAAAAAAAGAAAAAAAAAGAAAAAAAAAAGCTATATCTTTTGAATTTGTTGAGAAAAGTATGACCAAGAGGACACACAGATGCAGTCCATATCCTTTATGAACACGGACTCCTCCTCCTGGGTTGATGCACATATTCAATGCAGAAATGTGTGTTGTGGCTGAGTGTTTCTTGCTTTCAGCAGCGCCATGTTATTGTTGCTGCTTTCAAAAACCTGCGCTTTTGTCCCAGAGACACGGCACCCACCGCCAATACGGCCAGGGCAGCTGCTATTCAAGTCGCCACGAGAGAGAGGGAGGCCGTCAGGAGAGCGTCTGAGCGTTTATCAATCCCAGCTTTAATGTGACAGAGAGCAGAAATGAGTTTAGGGAAGGAACGCACTCGAAAAACCGAGCGGGAGAAGGAACGGCAGCTGTCCTGACTGATTGACAGAGGGGGCAGTTTGTTACATTTTAATGCAGCGCCACGCCAGCTGAATCATATAAAACCTGTCTGTGACTGACAGCCGGGCGGGATGGAGGGGGGACGGATGGACTGGGGATTGGAGGTGGGGGCGGGGAGGGGGCTGGGACAGGGACGAAAATACCCAGAGCTCTTTGGGAGAGATGGGCCCCCCCCCCTCCCCTCTGATGGATGGACGCTTCTGACCCAGGGTTTGCGGGTCGTGACAACAGTTGACTCCGCAGGCAAACCCCTGCTTCAGCCCCTGCACCCGGGCGGAATCCACGCAGTCGAGCACAACGGCAGAGCTCAAGCATGTCAAAATAAGAGCACGCCGCTAAGGAGGATCTGTCAGGCCTTCCTCCGGCTGATGTCAAAACAGACGCGCTCAATATTCAACAGATAAAGCCCCGTGCAGGGAGAATACCCAAACAGCCCGGTCGACACTTCAATCCGGCCTCATGTTTCAGGCTGTTTACCGTTCTTATATTTGTGTGTTCGCATAAGCATAAACAATCTAACCACAGTACACTTTCGCTTTGTTTGAACAAGAGGTAATATTTTTTAGGCCTTTTTCAGCTTTATTGGACAGTATAGTATAGAGAGACAGGAAGAATGGGAGCGAGAGAGAGGGAAAGACATGCGACAAATGTCTGACGGTCGGATTCGAACCGGCGACGTCGCGGCTCGCAACGAGCATGCGGTCAGTGCTCTGCAGGCTGTGCCATCGAGACACTCCCAAGAGGTAATATTTACTGAAATATTTAATATATTATTTCTGTGCTGAATGCCTTTGCTGGGTTTGTCACCAGAAGTCCTATCCTTAATATTCCAATTAGTTCCAATTACAAACAAAAAGCCTTTCAGTCAGCTTGAATCTCAGCTTAGTTTTATATCAAATGCCAGTGTGGAATTTCATGTGGTTGCATATTTACAATAGCAGACATCAGTCAGATTATATGAGACAGTGGAATCCCTTTCTTTGTAAGGTGTCCCTGAGCAAATGCCTATCCCCCAATTGCTCCCAACGAGCTGATTGGTACCTTGAATGGTAGCCTATCGCTGTTGGTGTGTGTGTGTGCGTGAATGGGTGAGGCATTGATTATAAAGTGCTTTGGATAGAAATTACATTCCCAGGTAATGTGGGAATAAATCTGAACCCCCTGTTCAGTGACTTTGTTTTTTTGGGACTGTCTGGCATCCAAGGACAAAATTAGTTTTCTAACTGAGTAACATGAAATTCAGGTGAAAGTGTGAGTATTCAGCACAGCTATTTTGCTCCAGTAGTTGGCTAGCTGATCTTCCACTGGAAATATACCACAAATATATCCAATAGCACCACAGACTATGCATTTCCAAGCAAGCCATCTTTTGTTATCTTTATGTTATCCCGATGCAACATCAAAGGGTCATCAGATTAGATAAAAAGCAAAGGTTCTTTAGCATGCGCTGCCAAGATCGTGGAGTCAGACAAGTGAAGTTGATGTATTGACCTTTTTCTTGGCAAACCTTAACTTTGCCCATTTCTGAGAGCCTTTAACCATGAACTCCTTACTCCCTTTGCCTTTCTTTCTGGAAACAAAGGTGAAGACATTTTTTTCAGCACTTGATTGTTATTCAGCATACCAACAGTTTTTATTTGTAGTTGATTAGAAATTTCACTGTATACATGCCCCTTCAAATAATCTCAGATTATTGGATGGTAAATGGTGAACGGATTGCATTTATATAGCGCTTGTATCCAAAGCGCTTTACAGTTGATGCCTCTAATTCACCCATTCACACATACACTCACACACCAACAGTGACTGGCTACTATGCAGGTAACAACCAGCTTGTCGGGAGCAATTGAGCCGTTGGGCTTCTTGCTCAGGGACACTCCGACACACCCAGGGTGGAGAATGTTGGCCCAGAATATGGGTGCAGAATTACTTTAATGTAAATGTTAGTTCAAGCAGTGACCGAATAATCCACGCTGGAGCTGATGGCAGTAATGTAGGGTGTGACTGTCGCCGGTACGATCCCCCGCCTGGGCTGTGTCGAAGTGTCCCTGATCAAGATACCTAACCCCAAAATGCTGACAGGCTGGTTGGTGCCTCGCATGGCAGTCAATCACCGTTGGTGTGTGAGTGTGTTTGCGAATGGGTGAATGAGAAGCATCAATTGTACGGCGCTTTGGATAAAGGCGCTATATAAATGACAGCCGTTCACCATTTCCCATGTATCTAACAGTACTGGGGAGCCCGGTGGAGGCTGTGCATATACTGGATCTTCAGAAATCGTCTTTGGCATCGCTGTTTCTGTTTATAGCCAAATGTAGCAGCTGGTCCACTCAGATTCCACGTCTTTAAATGAGGTTGTGGGTTAATTCACTTGGATTGTGACTTTCCTCCTACTTTGCGAGACCGCAGCCCCACCACCCTCACTGCTACAGTGGCTGAAGCAGTCGACGGATCGCGGTAACTCCCAGGAAAAGCACCAAGGCAGATTTGAAAAAGTGACAGGGCTTAATAAAGTGCTGTCACTGCCCACTCATGCATTCACTCCCAGTACCTAGACATTAAATCTCTGTAGCCTGGGGGGAAAAAATCAGGAACGGCCCGTCTCCCTCTCTACTGAGTAATCATTTATGTTTGTGCACTCTGCATCATTTGTTACACAGACTACAGGTTAAAATACAATTGCAACCTAAAATTGCAAACTAAACAAGTCAATGCACTTCCTCTTAATAGCATACAGTCATTTGGCATCAGCACGAGAGTTTTGCTTCACCAGTGTGCCATCAAAGATGTGATTAAGCTCCATACAGGACATTAATCAAGTTCTGCTAGTGATAACAAATGAAGCTGGCAGAATCCATTGATAAATTGCCTCTTTTACAAAGTTAATCAATTCAAATGTAAATCCTCTGTCTGCACCTGCCCATACAGTATGTAGGCTACTGTTGTTGTATTTATTCTTAAGCGAGTCCCTTCCAAAACTCCTGCTTTTAACAAGAGAATTTTAGGAATATACAATAAATTGCTTCAAATTATATTTGTGTGCTCTCAGTGTTTAAATGTAGGTTCAAAACTCCTCTGCATGGGTAGACTTCCTTAGACTATAATCTGATTCCAGATTTCGGGCATGAGGACCAAATTAAAAGATGATACTCATGTCTTATGTTTATGTAACAACTTTAATGCATAGTCTGTAGTCTGTATATATATATATATATATATATATATATATATATATATATATATATATATATATATATATATATGCTATGATGATATATATATATATATATATATATATATTTCATCATAGCATTTGAAACAGTCAACTTACACCAGGACTGAACATACTGTAGACAGATCACATAGACACTTCTGCTGTAACAGTTAAACTAGTTTCAACATGTGTGCCTGCAAAAACCATAAAAACAAGTGTAACATATTCACATTATTTTCACCTATTTTAAAAGCTCATCTGGATAAGGTTGACAATTCAAGTTACATTTCCGTGTATTGATACGACTGCAAACATTCACGTCACCCCTGCATAGGTAACCTTAGATGCGGATGCGTGAAGAATAATCGCTACATTTACAGCTACAGACTGTGTAAACAGCATGTTTAATTCTTGTTTAATTCTTCTCTTTAACCCTTGGCGTAAGATCACACCGTTGATTATAATGTTCTTAAATGAACATTCTAATGCTGATGTCACTTTTTTCACGTTACTCTTTCATTTCTTATTCGTGCTGCGGCAGTAGGTAACCGTGGCAACACTTACTTCCTGTACGAGTTACCTGATACGTATCATGACGTTAATGTTGACACAGCTCACGAAGGCGGAAGCAAATAGAAGCAACTGGGTGCTCATCGAAATATTTGGATGGCAAGGTTGTTCGATTGTTAACTAGCCCAGGACTTTTAAGCGAGGTGGGATCCGATGTTTCATTAATAATTTCACCATATATATATAGTTTAAACTGTGAACTACAGGCCCTTGAACAAGATGGAGGTAAGTTAATACGACTGCATTTTCCTGTTGACATGTCCCACTGGGTCTGCTTACTCGTCAGGCCGAGGGGGTAGCCAGCATGCCTTTAGCAAGACAGCAATATCCGTAACACAGACCATGACAAGACATTCCGTAATATTCACAGTTCTTCGATGATGTTTTGTACGTATTCTTGATACAGCTTGGCATTTCCGCTATATGTTGGTTAGCTTAGCCACACAGTAAGCCTTAGCTAGTGATGTAAAGACGTTTATGCGCTGTTGGGTAGCAGCTAGAGTAACGAGGTTGCGACTATGTACGAAATCATCTAAGTTGTGCTTGTAAAAAAATATAATTCATTTTATTCTGTTTAGCCTGGCACATATTCTAAATGGTACAGAGATGTTGTTGCCTTCGTGTTGTCTGCTTGCAGCTAACCGTGGCACTGGTGTTAAGAGGAACGTAGAAAGTTATTTACCGATTTCCTTTCATTAAAAATCCAAACAAACAATTGTATATAGCTAGTATATATACATTGTGATTGCCAATTGTAATAATTAGCACGTAAAAATGCGTCATTTGTACTGATGTGAAATTGGATTCTGCTGTTCCCTTAAGGGATGTCTGCTCTTTGAACTACATGTCACAAGTTGCTTTTGTGTATTGTTGAGGTTTAGTAACACAATGCAATGTACAACATTGGTGAGGGACATTTGCAGGCGCAGTGCACTGTTTTCTTAAACCATACCTCACCAAGTGGCTTTAATCCAGACAGACCAGTCTGTCAAGAACTGTCCCAACTGCGTCAGCTCCACAAGTGTGTTGGCTTTTGTGTGGGTCCTCAGAGATATTGTTGTGATGGATGAGTACTTTCTTGTCCCTGCTGCAGGAGACCAATCCAGACCTGATGACCTCGCCTCCTGGCCCCGGAGCGGGCAAGTCCAAGGTACAGCGGTGCACAGCCTTTTTTGTTCGGCCCAAACACCTGCATGGAGCTTCTGCAGGGAGGAACAGGAAATACTACAGCAGCCATAACAGCTGTCCTACTTCTGCAGCTCCGATGCTCATTGTGTTATTGCTGTTAATTAGTTATTTTGGTAGTCTGGACTGGTAAACTATTGCAATGAAAGATTATATCAGGGATGGGAAATGGTATCCAAATTTAAAGTCATTTTCGGGTTTTTTTGGAGCAGGTGACCACGAAGAGGTGACTATGATAATCTGCAAATCGTAAATCCAATCCAGAACATATTTAGTATGTGTGTGTTATATGTACTAGTTTTTCGGTTTTTGAATTAAGCCGACCTCTTCTATATGATATAATTATTTTTATTATTAACCAGGGAATGTCCCATTGAGATTAAAAATCTATTTTTCAAGAGAGACCTGGCCAAGACCGGCAGTATTATTTTCATAATATAATATCTCCTGATTGATATAATCTTACAGTATACCTTTCTTCATATTGCAGTTGGACACCTTGTCAAAAGAGGACCTGATCAAGTATGCCAAGAAGCAAATGGCTATTTTGCAGAAGATGAAATCAAAATCTGCAGGTAAAATAATACCCACCTGCAGTCAATGCAATCACTAAAATGCCGACATGGAAAATAATGTTGACGTTGTGGTCATTATAGTAATGCTATTATAATAACCGTTTTATTATTTGAGAATCTGCATATCTGGCCAATTATTTCTGAAGGGTAAATGTGAGTTGAGAGGGACACATGTGTAACGACTGGTGCCCTGTTCTTTCCTAGACTTGGAAAAAGAAGTCAACACCCTCAAAGCTAAATCAAACAGCAGCACAGATGATTCTATTATTCAGGTAGGTCGCGTTGTCTTGGTTGAAGGTTATACAACTGTTGTGTCTTCAGTCAGACTTGTGGGCCAAATACAGTCAACTTCCTGGATGTTTCAGGCCTCCCTGGACAATAAACACAGATATTTGTTGGTGCGCAGGGGTTGGGCAAGTCGTGTGTTAGAAACAGTGTCCCTTGAGGTCATGGTTGGAATTACACTTAGGCTTTGATGCGCGTCCGAGAGATTATGGACTATGGGTGGGGGGGAGCTTTCTTTGGCTCCCCCATATTTGGAACCCAATGGTATGTTCTCTCTTATATCATGAGTTAGTCAATCTTTCCCAGACTATTTCAGTAATCTAATAGGCTTTTATAACCCCCCTTCCCTTTTGTTTTTACTTCCTTCAGGGGGGTTCAAGTCTCAATTGCGGGGATCAGTCCCCCCATACCTCCCTGTAATTCACACCTTGCTTAAAGTGTTTAAGACTGTGAGGAAATGATGAGCCTAGATGGATAGAATGGCCTGTTCTTGGGTTACATTTCAGTACATTCATCTGAGAGATGCTCTTATCCAGAGTGACTTACAATATAGGAACATGGGTACATTCACCTGATAATTATGAGCAACAGTGACAGATCTGGCTCACAATTCCCAGACCAGTGGGATGAAACTACTGTACCTTGCACTAAACAATGCTGTAGTGCAAGTTGACTTTCCTGACCAAGGACTAAAAAAGAAATTCTAAATACATAATGTTATATACTATCTAATGCTATATTATTGTCTACTTCCATAACAAGCCCTAAAAATATAACGTAAAACAGTACAAATACCCAAACCTGAATTAGTCCAAAAGGCAGGAGTGCTATGGGATGGTGATAGGGGGCAAACCAAGATGCAGTGAGAAGAAGTGGGTCTGACTGTTACTGACTGTTCACTGAACAAAATAATATATATCTAGTCTATAACCAAAATTACATGGTGGCAATCACCCCTTTCCTAAGGTGTCTAAACAATTGTTCCCCCTACGTGCAGCAACAGTATATAGAGGCCTCTGTCTTACCTGCCCCAGGGCCTATACACAGACAAACACATTCACACAAGTAGCGGAACAGATAAACACGACATACACCGACAGGGTTCGCAACCGAATGAGCCGCCAAGCCTAGCATAGCCTACGTGTTGTGACTGCAGTGGAGGGCATTGCCAATTGCTTCAATGTTGTTCAATGTAGGCCCTTTATAGGTGGTTGGTGCAGCTTTTCCATTCACTGCCCTGTAGGGTAGCGCAAAGGCTTTGAAAGTGATGCAAGCTGTAGGTGGCCGGTGAAGTGAAATGAGGAGGGGTGTGACACGAACACGTTGGTAAGATAAGACATTTATTTGCTGCATCCTGAATTAGCTGCTGAGGTTTGTTGACACAAGCAGGTAGACCAACAAAAAGGGAGTTACCGTAGGTCAGGCCTGACTTGGAATTGTGGCGAGAAGGTGGTGGGGTAGGGATTGATTCTTCAGATGTTGCGTTGAAAGGATCTACACATCCGACTCCCAGCTGCTACATGGAAAGAGAAGAAGTGTTGGTCATCTAAGGTTACTTCTAAGCTTCTTCCAGAAGAGCTCAGAGTAGAGCTCTCTCATAGAAGCTATATTAAAGGAAAGATCTAGCAGCGGTACCTTCAGGTAAGGTGCGATTCAAAGTGAGACCTGAGAGTCAGATGGATGGAAAAAGAGGAAAAGCTGAGTACTGAGAGCATTTAAATGGTATGAGAAACTACAGGAGGAGATGACAGATCCAAGAGATTTCATATAAAGGGAAAATAGAAGGGGTCCAAGCACAGAGCTTAGGGGGACACCTGAAGGAAGGTTCTGCGAATTAGACATGCTGATAAATGACATTTTGTGCATCAGAAACATGAGGGTACTCTCAATATGTGCGTGTGTACAAATAACACTATAACAACAACATAAGAGGGGAGAAAAGGATGTAATTGTATGTGCGGATACCTGCTAAAACATAAATGCATTAAATGTCTCAAACAGCAGGAGAATTAATCTATTGCTCTACTTCCTAAGTCAAAGCTCTGTGAAAGTGTGTAGAAACTGGTGCTTTCTGGTGGGAGAAAAGATTATGCAAGGGAATTGTGCTTGAAGGACTAGTATTATTAAAATATTTATCTGTCCACTGACTTGTTTTTGTATTCAATTATTTGTTTTTCTCATTGTAATGGTGGAATGTAGAAAAGAGAGATTTCATGTACAGTTTTCTGGCATTATCTTTTTGTTTTAACTCCTTTATCTGATACAAAAATGTAATGAAAAAAACTGGCTTGTCCAGTTGGCTCCAGAATTATTGGCACCCTTGATAAATATGCACAAACAAAATGCTGTAACATCACATCCTGGGCAACATGATGTGTGTGCGTGTAAGTGTGCGTGACTTCAAACGTGTCCCGGCAGGGCAAGTCACAAAAGCAAATGGCTGCTTTTTCCATAGAGAACTGGTCACATTGTACCGAACTAAAAAAAAATCTTCAGTTTTGGACATGAGCTTCATTTTCCAACATGCATAAAGTAGTGCGCTTTATTAATGATTCAATGGAATCAACCAGTCTTACATTTTTCAGAAAAAAAACAAACAAACAATTGTTTCCACAAAAAAATGGTTCCACAATTATTGGCACCCTTGGTTTAATACTTTGTGCAAACGCCTCTGGCACCCTTCTTTGCCGGGTTAAAGGGGAGTGCATGGTCTTCACACTTCCCTTTAAGGAGACTGTGTCGGACATTCGGCGTAATTAAAATGACTTGCCCTTGAGAGTGATAAATCTTAGCTGTGTGTTGCATATCCCCTGACAGCTTGACGCTGTGCCGCACTCTCAGTGTACCTCAGAGCGGGAGATGTGTGGCTGACGTGATGTAGACCCGCCAAATTAGATGTTGTTTTCCCTGTCAGCGGCGGTTTGCCGTGATGTATGTTCTGCAGTCAGACTCGGCTGTCATCGAACGCTGCCAAATGGAAATGGAGTACTCCATAACCTGAATTCATACCGGCCTACGCACAGGGTCAGCTCTTTTACTCACCGCGAGCCGGATTTATAATGCCTTATTTCAATATGAATGCGTTACGCTGTATATGACTCTGTCTTCTGTTAGGGCCGATGTAAAGTTTTCGATTTTTTTTTTTTTTTTTTTTTTTTTGGTGCGGCTCCTGGGTAGGTCATCCTGTTGTAAGTGCATGGATGTGCCCCCATGGCCTGCTATCTAATCTGGACGGTGCCAGATGCTGACTGTGGTTGGTTAGCCCCGCAGTGACGCACGATCAGCTCCGGGGTCAACACGGGATGGGAGGTGTTCAGTTGACTGGGACGATAGCGCCCATCGGGTGTCTGCAAGTCGTTCCGACTTCTGTCTGAAGCCACAAGCGTGTTGTAGTTCAGGCATTTGTCTCTCTATTCTTTTTTTTTACAAATGCAGGTTTACTGAAGGAAATGGACCAATTGATTAGCCTTTACTCATGAAGCTGATCTCCATTCCAAATTCATGACTTTTCATCAAATAATAATTTGGCAGTGTAGTTATTGGTTAATATTTGGAGAATCAGGTTTGTTCATATTCAATTCATATTTTGTGGGTAACTTTACAGTGTATAATAATAATTAGAGTTTGTGTTTTATGAGATGTGTTTGTGTTATATGAGATGTTTTGAGAATAAAGTATTGTGATCTATATACTTTGAGAATAATGCTCATCCCGTATATGCTTTGATAATGTTTGTGGTGTGTTTATATGGAGAGTAATGCTTTTGAGTGTTTTCTGGTGTATACACTATATATTGACAATAATGGTTGTGAACTGTTTTGTTGGTGTACATATTTTACGAATTGTGTTTGTGGTTTATGTATTTTAAGAATAATGTGTATGTGTGCTGCATTAAACCAGGAGCTGACAGAGAGAATGGACGCTGTGTTACTGGAAAAGGCTGAAACGCAGCAGAATCTGGTCTTGCTGCGGAAAGATAACGAAAAGGCCAAACAGCAAGTTATGGTAAGACCAGGCCTGCGTGAAACTGTGGGAATTCCCATAAGACAGGCCCTTGGATATAATCTTCATATAATCTATATATAAACTTTCACATTCTTCACTGTCCCATAAATTCAACAAAAATCATGTTTTTTTTTTTTTTTTACACATTCCAACCTAATGACGTGAAAGAACACAGAATGCATGCAGTTATGCCTTGTACGACAGCAAACCGATCATTAGTTCTCAAGACATTTAGCCTATAATACGACTTGTGTTGATTCCTCGTAGGATTCCCTGGAGGAGCTTGGCAGGCTTCAGGAACAGTTGGAGCAGTCCGGCGCAAATCACCTGAGGGAAATGGAGGACCTGAAACAGACTCTGGACGCATCCCAGGCCAAGTACAAGGAGGAGGTGGAGACGCTGCAAAAGCTTCTGAAGGAGAAAGAGGAGAAGGACCAGGGGGAGGAGATCCGCCGGCAGGCGATGGAGAGGGAGCTGGAGGCTCGGCTGGAGTCGGTCCGGCGGACCTATGAGGACCAGCTGTCTGCCCTGCGGGCCGAGCTGGAGACGTCCGAGGAGGGCAGGAGAGCCGAGGAGGAGTGCCTCCGACAGTCGCGGGAGGAGGCCCGGGTCCTGCAGGAGGAGGCGATGCGGATGAGGAGCGCTCACGAGGAGGAGGTGCGGGACCTGACGGAGCAGCTGGAGGCCGCGGCGGCGGATTTCGAGATGGAGAGGGAGCGGCTGCTCCTGCTCCAGGACGAGCTCTCGGAGCAGCTGGCCCTGAAGGACGGCTTCCTGCAGGACGTGCAGGAGGAGGAGGAGGACCCGGGCCGGCCCGGGAGGGGCCACGGTGGGCCAGGGCTCGGGGCGGACGAGGCCCTGCACTCGGAGAACCGGGACGGCGAGTCGGGCACGATGAAGATGGTGCTGGAGGGCCTGCAGTCCCAGAATTCCATGCTGCAGGAGGAGTTGATGTACCTGGGCAATGTGAAGGTGGAGCTGGAAGGGCAGCTGCTGCAAGCCAGGGAGGAGTTCCAGCTGGAGAAGGAGGAGCTGGAGTTCAAGGTCAATGAGCTCCAGATGTGCAGGGAGGATGGCGAGGGCTCGGAGCCGAAGAGCTCGGAGGAGCCCCAGGTCTCTCCTGAGCACCAGCTGGAGGTGCAAGTGCTGCAGGAGCTCCACAAGGCAGCGATGGCCCAGCTGGAGAGAGACCTCCTCCTCAGGGCCCAGGAGGAGAAGGAGACAATGGCTCGGGATGTGAGCGAGCTCCGTGTGAGGTGTGACCAGTTCTTCACAGAGAGGAATGCGTACGAGGAGACGAAGGAGAACCTGCGGAGCTTGGAGGCGGAGCTGGGGGAGCGGAACGACGAGTTTGTGAAGCGGTACGACGCCATAAAGCAGCAGGGTGCAGAGGAGGTCCAGGAGCTGCAGGAGAAGCTGAGGGCCACGCATGGCGCGTGCGAGAGCCTCAGAGAGAGGCTCAGGGTCTTGGAGCTGGGGGCCGAGGAGGAGGCGCGCACCGGAGAGGAGCTGAGGAGCTCGCTGGAGGCCCAGCGGGAGAAGAACAGGGACATCCTGTCCCTGCTGCAGGAGAAGGAGAGCGCTGTGCAGGAGCTGGAGGAAAGGGTCTCGGCTCTGGCCCCCGAGAAGCAGGCCGCACAGGGAGCGCTGGAGGAGGCGCAGGGAGAGCTGGAGAGGGTGATGGAGGAGCGGCGTGCCGAACAAGAGAGAACCTCCGAGCTGGAGCTGTGCCTCCACGGCCTGGCCCAGGAGAAGGAGGAGGCGCGGAGGAGGCTGGAGCGGTCAGCCGCCGCCCTGGAGGAGAAGGAGCGGGCGGAGGGCATGCTGGAGGAGGCAGCCGCGGAAAGGGAGCAGCAGGAGTCCGAGCTCCGAGCCCTCAGGGAGGAGGTGGCTGAGCTGAAGAGGAGAGAGGAACTTCTGCAGAAGGAGGTCTCGAACTCCAGCGAGGAGAGGGCCAGCCTGGAGCAACAGCTGAGGAGCGTTTCGGAGGAGAGGGACGAGCTGAAGAGGAGGGCAGGGCTCCTGCAGGAGGAGGTCTCGAGCTCCGGAGAGGGGAGGGCCAGCCTGGAGGAACAGCTGAGGAGCGTTTCGGAGGAGAGGGACGAGCTGAAGAGGAGGGCAGGGCTCCTGCAGGAGGAGGTCTCGAGCTCCGGAGAGGGGAGGGCCAGCCTGGAGGAACAGCTGAGGAGCGTTTCGGAGGAGAGGGACGAGCTGAAGAGGAGGGCAGGGCTCCTGCAGGAGGAGGTCTCGAGCTCCGGAGAGGGGAGGGCCAGCCTGGAGGAACAGCTGAGGAGCGTTTCGGAGGAGAGGGACGAGCTGAAGAGGAGGGCAGGGCTCCTGCAGGAGGAGGTCTCGAGCTCCGGAGAGGGGAGGGCCAGCCTGGAGGAACAGCTGAGGAGCGTTTCGGAGGAGAGGGACGAGCTGAAGACGGACGTGGAGGCGACGCGTGGGCTCCTGCTCGGGGTGCAGGAGCGCGTCCTGGAGTTGCTGGGAGGGCAGGGGGGAGAGACAGACGCCAGCGAGGCTCAGAGGGGAGGTGAGAAGGAGGCCAGCGACGTCCCTGCCCTGGTGGAGAGCCTCGTGGTCGCCGCCCTGCAGGAGAAACAGGCCCTGCTGCTGCAGAGCCAGGAGAGGGTGGCGCAGCTGACGGAGGAGCTGGAGCAGGCGAAGGAGTACGGCGACCAGCAGGGGGCCGAGCTGCAGGCCCGGGTGGAGGAGCTGGGCAGGGAGAGGACCCTGCTGCAGGGCAGCCTGGATGAGGTGCTGGCCGACACCCAGGCCCTGCAGGGCGACCTGGCCCAGATGAGGGCCGCCGACGGCCGCATCCGGGCAGAGAACCAGGAGCTGCTCGCCCAGGTCGCCGCGGCGCAGGAGAGACTGCAGGCCAATGAGAACGAGGGGCCCGGAGATGAAGAGCAGCCATTGGACAAGGGCGGGGATGAGAGGGAGGAGCTACGACAGCTGCTGGCAGAGAAGGAATCGCTCATTTCAAAACTACAGGAAGATAATGCACTTTTACAGGTCTGTATTGAGACTTTTTTTTGTTTCAAATGTGTAAATGTGTGACTTTTAGATTTGATTCCATTCCTTTTGTCTGCCGTTCTGCCATGACTTTGCTTTACATACATCTTTCGTATGTAAACATTATTTTTTAAAGTTAAAGATTAATACAACATACATCAGTGAATTTACAAGGAAAGGAAGGATTTCATAGTCTTTGGAAGTAGTCTCAATTTCAGTTTTGACATTCAGTTCAAATTCACAAATGAGATTCTGTAAACACTGTGCATCTTTCCAAGAAATACTGCTTCCTGTCTGTCAGCAGTAGCAGTAATACCACATTCAGTTGCAGACGCACCCAAGTAGACTTCATTTTTTCATTGTATTTTTTTTTCTTCCCCTGTAAAATGGGGGCATACACGTTGCCTAAATTCATTTGCGAGCGCGGTGGTCGTAAAACGGCCCATTTCCTGCTGGGTTATGGCCGCTGCCGTTTGAAGCAGCTGCTGGTCGTTCGCTTCGATTGAAGCCCGGCAGTAAATCAGGAGCCTCCAGCACCGTGGGCCCGCATTCCTGCTCTGAGATTGGTCCCAGCAGCAGTGCTCTCCAGCTGAATCATATAAACCGCTCCCGCACCGGGGAGGTCAGAGACGCCCGACCCCGTCAGGGGCTCCCCCTGCCTGGCTGTTCTGCAGTCGGAATAAACACGCGTACATACGCAGACGTGTCAATCGATCACAGCACTGTACTCACACACATCATCGGCCTGTGCGCACCCCTTCAGTATTTGTGTACCCTTATGGTGCAACTTCTGCCCTTCGGTAAAGTATTTCCCTGAACAAAGAGGTGGGGCGGCGAAAAGGAACTGGCAGTTAATTTAAAGGCACAGTCGGTAATTTCAGACATCTAACAGTCGAGAGAGGAATTGCAGCAACAAATACACTCAAACCACGACACTGTTTATCCCCACCCCTTCTCTGTGAATGCACTGAAGTTGAAATGCCATTGGCTGTGGCAATTAGAACCAATTTTCAACCAACGAGCTTGAATTATTGTACAGGTATAGATGTTTTGGTACAGAGTGCTGGTCTGTCAACAGCATATTTTGAAACTCGAATTTTACGGACTATAAACGCAGGCAGAGGGTGAGCCAACATGTCAGGGAGCCTTTGTCAATGATAGGAAGGGATTGTAACAATATTTTAACACAAAAATCTTACCTATTGTCCCTTTAACCTGAAGCAAAGAGAGATCGACCTCTGTTCTGTTTTGTAGGAGACCAAAGAAAAGTCTGCTTCGACTGGAGAAAGCTGTGCGGCAGATCTCGCTGAAAAAATAGGTAATGAATCATGTCCCACGATGCACTTGAAAATGTCATTCTTGACTCTTTTTTCAGAATATAGTATTTGTCCTGCAAGGCACGCTCTTTATTAATTGATTCAAATTAATCTTTCAAATGGTTAAAGCATATGATTTAAGAGGCACCTATGGTTTTACTGTAAGAGAGAAGACCCCAGGGATAGTGTTCTTATGGTCTCGCAGAGCATTTATTAATCAACATTGATTGGATATTCACTTAATGTGTGCAAGCCGTGCAGTTTATGAATCGCTCTTGTCGGGCCATTGGGTTGACGGGTGGAGGGTGTTCAGCTAAAAGCTTTCTCCAGGGTTAATGTTTTCATGCATACGCGACTGCACGTTTATTTTCTTTTTTTTCCGCTCCATTCAGCCTCCGGTTGGATAAACATGCGAAATCTTTATTGTAAACGTAAACTACCGGTGTTCATTTTTCATTGAGTTCAGTGAACACCCAAGAGTTCATTCTGAGTGTCAGGAACCATATGGTCTTCTCACCTTCAGGGATTCGGTTGCTTCTGAATGTGATGTTTTAACGGCCAATAACAAAGACAGCTTTTTTGACCACAAACATCTTTATCACCCCAACCTATGCATGTGCAGTGTAAACTTGATCCTGGCCTGCACCATTAAACATCAAATTTCGGGGCAAATTGGTTACTTAATTTACTCATACTGTGCCTTACGCTATTTTGGGCATGTGCAGTGCGTCTGACTTTGCCAGCAGTGGTTAGCGGACTCTTAACACGTTCTTTTCGAAATGTGCGCAGCCCAACTCCAGAAGGAGAGCAAGGAGAAGGACGAGAGGACGAACAAGATCAAGGCCGTGGCGGTGAAGGCCAAGAAGGAGCTGGACATCAGCAGGAAGGAGGTGCGGTCGCGTCTCCCCGCCACTTAGCCTCACACGCTCTGGGGAAGGGCAGTGTTGAGTCTCACAAGCTCTGGGAAAGGGCAGTGTTGAGCCTCACACGCTCTGGGGAAGGGCGGTGTTGAGTCTCACAAGCTCTGGGAAAGGGCAGTGTTGAGTCTCACAAGCTCTGGGAAAGGGCAGTGTTGAGTCTCACGAGCTCTGGGGAAGGGCGGTGTTGAGCTGCACGATCTCTGGGGAAGGGCGGTGTTGAGCTGCACGATCTCTGGGGAAGGGCGGTGTTGAGCCTCTCGAGCTCTGGGGAAGGGCGGTGTTGAGCCTCTCGAGCTCTGGGGAAGGGCGGTGTTGAGTCTCACAGGCTCTGGGAAAGGGCAGTGTTGAGTCTCACAAGCTCTGGGGAAGGGCGGTGTTGAGCTGCACGATCTCTGGGGAAGGGCGGTGTTGAGCTGCACGATCTCTGGGGAAGGGCGGTGTTGAGCCTCTCGAGCTCTGGGGAAGGGCGGTGTTGAGTCTCACAGGCTCTGGGGAAGGGCGGTGTTGAGTCTCACAAGCTCTGGGAAAGGGCAGTGTTGAGCCTCACAGGCTCTGGGGAAGGGCGGTGTTGAGCCTCTCGAGCTCTGGGGATGGGCGGTGTTGAGTCTCACACGCTCTGGGGAAGGGCGGTGTTGAGCATCACGCGCTATGGAGATGGGCGGTGTTGAGCCTCTCGAGCTCTGGGGAAGGGCAGTGTTGAGTCTCACAAGCTCTGGGGAAGGGCGGTGTTGTAATTGGACCGTTCCCCCCTCAGGTGCAGAGTCTGAAGGAGGAGGTGGAGGTGCTGAAGGCGGAGCGGGAGAAGGTCTCCAGCTCCATGAAGGACATCATCCACGGAGCCGAGGGCTACAAGGTCCGCCCAATTATACCCGGCCCTCACACGCCCTGACCTTTCCTAATGAGCACATATCAATGCGTCTGTCTACCCTTTATGGATAACTGTGTGTTTTCTGAGATGAGAGGGCTTTAAATGGGTCTGTACTTCCCCACAGATACTCCTTTGGGTGTCATATTTAAAGTGAAATTATGTTTTTTTAAAATTATTACTATCACTCATAATTTCACTGAATTATTATCATTTGTTAATAATTCACTCATAATAATTAAATATTTCAAAGTGAAGTATTACCTACATTAGTTGCCTTCATAAACGTCTGTATATAGATGTGTTTTCTCTGGGTTTGTTCCTGACAGGAAGTCTTACTCGAGTTGTGTGGCAGGTCTTTGCGTTTCGCGTCGTGCGGGCGATTATTAACGGGCGAGTCCTTTGCAGAACCTCTTGGCGGAGTATGACCGACAGACGGAGCAGCTGGATAAGGAGAGGGAGAGGGCAGAGAAAGGGGAGAGGCAGATCGCAGACCTCTCCAATCGACTGCAAACTGCCGTCCAGCAGGTACGCACGCGACCACCGCCTGAGAGCTGGGTCAGGTGATGACACTGTCCTGTTGAAAAGGTAACAAACACAGTGTCTGGGGGGGGGGGGGGGGGGTCTTGGTGGCGCAGCCTGTAGAGCACCGACCACGTACTCTTTGCGAGCCGTGACGTCGGCGGTTCGAATCCGGCCGACGTCTCTCTCTCCCATTCTTAGTGTCTCTCTACACCTTTCTGTCCAATAAACCCGGAAAAGGCGCAAAAAAAATACAATAATTTAAAACGCAGTGTCGAAGTACTCCAGTACTCCCAGAATATTCATCCCGTTTCAACCAGCGCCACCGGTGCTTAAATGCTTACTTCCCTCTTAAGCATTTAGTGCTCGCTTCTCTTTTTCAGGTAAATAAGAAATTCTCTGTAGAAAACAATGGCCATTTTCCATATGGGTTTCATTACGGCGTCTCCCCCTGAGAAGGGGAGCGATCCCACGCTTGTGTAATCTAAACGGCCCTTTGGGAACCCGCACATTTCTGCTGCGATCGCTGATCCTCAGACGACGCTCATTTCGGCTTTATCGTGTCATTCGTTTCAGAATTAATCTTCTGTTTATTTCTATTGCTTTGTTGTCCCTCACTAATTCATTTGATGATTTACCAGAAAAACACGTCTCGATCCTACCAAGCCATAATGAGGTTTCGCAAAAGTTCTGCTTTATTTTTATTTTGTTTGCTGAGGTAGCCGCCATATGTTGTTTGGATAATTATCTGGGTGAGCTCTGAAGCTTTGTTGCTTTGTAAAAGTATGCACTGTTTTAGAAGGACGTATTATTTAGTTTCCTACTCAGTGTTTTATTCTGTGTAAGGACTTATTTTTACATCCAAATTGTATTTATTGATTTGTGCAGTTGCAAATGTATCCAATGTTTTATGCACAAATACATAAATAAAATATTTGTGCAATCATAAATACATGCAAAAGTAAACGGATAAACAGAGATTAAATTGATATGCTCAAATAACCTGAATTTGGATGCAAACGCAAGCTCAACTGTCCTGTTGAGCTGCCTGGTCAGGGTTAAAGGTCTCGGTGTCATCGTTTCTCGAGCTCTTTAGAGGAGTTGCGGAAAACCCCATGCGTTGAAAATGATTTTCTGTGAGAGGATAAACATGCACACAACTATTACAGTAATCAGCAGTGCCTCCCATCCATACACATAAAGGCTGTAGGAGTACTGTGTGCGTAACGTTAGTTTGGCTGAGGTGATGTTTTTATTTAACCGTGCGTGGGTTAGGGCCTTTATCAGATCCTCTGTGTGTGTAACGTTAGTTTGGCTGAGGTGATGTTTTTATTTAACCGTGCGTGGGTTACGGCCTTTATCAGATCCTCTGTGTGCGTAACGTTAGTTTGGCTGAGGTGATGTCTTTATTTAACCGTGCGTGGGTTAGGGCCTTTATCAGATCCTCTGTGTGTAACATTAGTTTAGCTGAGGTGATGTTTTTATTTAACCGTGCGTGGGTTAGGGCCTTTATCAGATCCTCTGTGTGTAACATTAGTTTAGCTGAGGTGATGTTTTTATTTAACCGTGCGTGGGTTAGGGCCTTTATCAGATCCTCTGTGTGCGTAACGTTAGTTTGGCTGAGGTGATGTCTTTATTTAACCGTGCATGGGTTAGGGCCTATATCAGATCCTCTGTGTGCGTAACGTTACTTTAGCTGAGGTGATGTTTTTATTTAACCGTGCGTGGGTTAGGGTTATCAGATCCTCTGTGTGCATAACGTTACTTTGGCTGAGGTGATGTTTTTATTTAACCGTGCGTGGGTTAGGGCCTTCATCAGATCCTCTGTGTGTTTATTCCTCTCCTCCAGCACGAGCAGCTGTCCTCAGACAGAGAGGACCTGGTGGCTCGCATGGACACCCTGCAGAACAACGTCAGGCAGCTGGAGTCCCAGGCTTTAGAAGCACACAGGCTCAAATCTGCGCTGGAAAAGGACCTGGAGGCAGAAAAGCTTTTAAAGGAGCATAAAATGAAGGTACGTGGGACGGGAGCGGGGGGGGGGGGGGTTGAGCGCTGAAAGTCGTCCCCAAAACAAGAAACAATTTCTGACCCCTGGCCCCCGCTTGGCTGCGCTCCCCGGGTGTGTAATGTGTCGCTCCGGGACACACTGAATGTTATTACTGACAGACAGCAGCGCCCTTTTCGTTCCCTGCGCTGGTGCTGATTTATGATGCGGCCTCGCGTTTCCGTGTTTCGGTGTCACGAGGTAAAAAGGCGTCCGCGTCCGTCTCCGTGTCCTGTGCTGGAGTTTGTGTTCCTCTTGATCCAGGACCACGCCGCTGCGGCCCGGGAGGTGGAGGAGCTGCAGGCCCAGCTGCGCAGACAGAAGCAGCAGCTGCAGCAGACTGCGCAGGAGCTGGAGCAGCTGAGGAAGGCACGTCCCACGCCTGCCCCGCCGCCTAAACGCAAACACTCTCTTAGCCTCTCACAGCTGTGTGCCGTCTCTGCTCTTCCTCACTACCAATCTCTACTCTTCCTCACGACCAACATTCTACTCTTCCTCACAACCAGCACTCTACTCTTCCTCACGACCAACACTCTACTCTTCCTCACTCCCAACACTCTACTCTTCCTCACGACCAACACTCTACTCTTCCTCACTCCCAACACTCTACTCTTCCTCACGACCAACACTCTACTCTTCCTCACGACCAACACTCTACTCTTCCTCACGACCAACACTCTACTCTTCCTCACGACCAACACTCTACTCTTCCTCACTCCCAACACTCTACTCTTCCTCACGACCAACACTCTACTCTTCCTCACTCCCAACACTCTACTCTTCCTCACTCCCAACACTCTACTCTTCCTCACGACCAACACTCTGCTCTTCCTCACAACCAACACTCTACTCTTCCTCACGACCAACACTCTACTCTTCCTCACTTCCAACACTCTACTCTTCCTCACGACCAACATTCTACTCTTCCTCACGACCAACACTCTACTCTTCCTCACAACCAACACTCTACTCTTCAACACGACCAACACTCTACTCTTCCTCACGACCAACACTCTACTCTTCCTCACAACCAACACTCTACTCTTCAACACGACCAACACTCTACTCTTCCTCACGACCAACACTCTACTCTTCCTCACAACCAACACTCTACTCTTCCTGACAACCAACACTACTCTTTCACATTACCAACACTCTACTCTTCCTCACGACCAACACTCTACTCTTCCTCACAACCAACACTCTACTCTCCTCACGACCAACACTCTACTCTTCCTCACGACCAACACTCTACTCTTCCTCACGACCAACACTCTACCCTTCCTCACAACCAACACTCTGCTCTTCCTCACAACCAACACTCTACTCTTCCTCACGACCAACACTCTACTCTTCCTCACTTCCAACACTCTACTCTTCCTCACAACCAACACTCTGCTCTTCCTCACAACCAACACTCTACTCTTCCTCACGACCAACACTCTACTCTTCCTCACTTCCAACACTCTACTCTTCCTCACGACCAACATTCTACTCTTCCTCACGACCAACACTCTACTCTTCCTCACAACCAACACTCTACTCTTCAACACGACCAACACTCTACTCTTCCTCACAACCAACACTCTACTCTTCCTCACGACCAACACTCTACTCTTCCTCACGACCAACACTCTACTCTTCCTCACGACCAACACTCTACCCTTCCTCACGACCAACACTCTACTCTTCCTCACGACCAACACTCTACTCTTCCTCACGACCAACACTCTACTCTTCCTCACGACCAACACTCTACTCTTCCTGACAACCAACACTACTCTTTCACATTACCAACACTCTACTCTTCCTCACGACCAACACTCTACTCTTCCTCATAACCAGCACTCTACTGTTCCTCATAACCAACACACTACTGTTCCTCATAACCAACACTCCAACCAGCACACCGTTGTGTTCTCGAAGTGGACACGCTGGCAGACAGGGAGGGGTGGGGGTTTTTATTGTGATTATTTGCACCTTACGTAATTTCCTGATTTTTGGGGCATTAAAAAAGGTGATAAGGGTTAAGTACCAGAAATCATTTAGGCCAGTGATCAAAGTAAACTTAAATTACATTTTCTGTGAGCAAATAATAAAAAGGACTACATTAAAGACAGATTTATGAAAACAAACTCCAAAGGAACATAAATATTGAAAGTGAAAAGTGAAAGCAAAAGATTAATCTCTGTTTTCAAGGTGAATGACTTCATTTATAAACTTCTAAAAAACTACTTGAAGAAATATGAAATATGTGAAATATAAAACTGCTTCTCATTCTCATTATGAAAATGTAAACAGTGGCTAACTGGTCATAATTTGTTGCTGAACAATATTGGGCACGTTAATACATCAAGGCATCAGTTTGAACTGATGCTGAATTCAAGTTCCACACTGAATTAGAATTTAACTGCACCTGCATTAATGAAAGACTAATTGTTCGCACTGTATGCTGAACCAAAGATCTGGTCTGGAATTTCTTCCAGCCTCGACGCTTTTATGACCAGCTGTGCATTGCTGCTGTCACAGTTTCACAGAAGCCATGTCACTCTGCTGTTTCCATGTAGAGTGGCAACAATATACAGGTGACACAGGCTAGTTTTGTTACACTATAGTGCAAGTGAGGTAATAGTGTTATCACCACCACTGTTACGTTCTTTGGGGAAAACCCTGAATTGTAATTAAGGAGATTCGGGGCAGTGTGAAATAATCTGAAGTCACTAAATGTGGTGAGGGTTAATTGCGGCGGTGAAATCAGGCTGTTTGGTTAAGTCAGGAGGGGGGGGAAGAGCCCCTCTGGAGAATGGCTACCCCTTGGCCTTCAGGGCCTTCAGTCAAACCCACATACTGACAGAAATTCCCGTGGCGCTAACTAAACCTTTTTCTCCCGGAAGAATGCACCAAGGTGTGTAGTGTTGGTTTATCAAAAGACTCACTTACGGTAGCTCACATTGTATATCGTTGCCTGCTTTCAGCAGGTTATGTGCTGAATCTAAGCGAGTCGTGTGTCTCGCCTGAGAAGCCGTGGCAGTGTCTCACA